>NW_026612651.1:175399-375408 GCF_029582105.1 Oenanthe melanoleuca
TTCTCCCTTCTTTCATAAGTTTTCCATGAAGCTTGTCTTATTAATATTAAGAAGATCAGAAGTAACAGTATTCATGCAATCTTCTGTGCTACATGAGCATGGGAAGGAGTTTGTGGAAAATAGAGCCTATTGTTTAATTCAGATTTCAGCCACAACACTAAGTTTTAATGCCCTGGATTTTGTCTGGTGCTGCCCTATACCACTTAATTGATAGAATTAGTACTTATAACCTCTTTTTGTTAAGATTGACCTTACTGTGTGTATTCAAAGAGGTGCCTTATACAAATTCTATCCTTCATGCATGGAAGCATTGCTGCACCAAAAAGTTAAGGGAAAGTGATTTGACTCTTTTAAAATCTTTAAGATTTTATCAATGATATTTCCCTAAAGGCTCTTATTCCTGTAATTCTGTTTCACAAGAAAAATAATAGGAAGGATGAAAAAAGCCTGCAGTATTACTACTTGAGCCCTGAAGAATTTGATTTAGTTTCAAAAAAGTATTCCTAATTAAAAGTGATAGAATGAAAATTCATAGAATGAAAAAGTCACAGAATATCTTGGACTGGAAGGAATTTTAAAAATTGTCTTGTTCCAAGCCCTCCAATGTAGGCAGGGATGTCTTTTGCTTGACCAATCTGCTCAAGCTCCATTCAACATGGCCAACTTTAAAGCTGTATATTAAAAACTGTATATTTTTCTGTTTATTTCCTTCCTCTCCCTCTTTTCCCTGATGATTGGTACTTGTTAATTTAGCATGATATTTAATAATTTGACATTATATTTAGCTGGTGAAAACATTTGTGAGTTCAAGGCCAGGAATCTGCTGAGGTAGTTGGTTCCAGTGGGGTTTGATCACCTTAGCCCCTTGTAGGGAAGCCAGGCACTGTATTAGGCAAAATTAAAGATTAAAAAATCCTCCCTAGTGGATTTTACAGCCCTCCTGTAAAATCAGTTGCTGGAAAATAATTAGGCTTCCTTGTGTGCATATTGTTTTGCTGGGTTTTTTGGGGGGTTTTTTGTTGTTTTTTTTGTTTGTATGGGATTTTTGGTTGTTTTTATTATTTTTTTTTCTCCCAGGAATACCATTTTACCAAGGATATATTGATTTGCTTCTTCTGACACAATATTTAATTTTATATATATATACTTCTCTACTGGAATTCTACATCATTTTTTGCTAATGTTCTGCCCCTTAAGAAGGCCTCACCATAAGGTCATAAAACACTCTGGCAAACGCTTGGCATGTGCTGCTATTTCCTAAAAATATCTTGACATATTATAAATCCTGAAAAACTAACTCTGTCAGAAGAAAACATAAGTCATTCCCTAAAGAAGGTTCATCTCTATCTTGGATCAGGGGGATTCAGCATTGCCATATGCCTTCAAGACTGGATGGAACCTCAAAAACTCACAGAGCTCCAGAAGAGGAAGTAAAGTACTCTGGAAGAGAAGGCAGTGTAATATGTCATATGGCAGGTTATGTCTTGTTGAAGGAAAACTACTTGGTTCCTACTGCCTCAGACACTTATTTATAAATTTATCTGTGCTTCATCAAAAGCAATAAACTACTTCTCATTGATCGCAAGGCGCCTGGCTGAATTCTTGGGCAAGGGCAGTTGTAGGTTACAGCTAGTCTTGGAATCATCCTGTGGTTATGGAACTTGACTGGAATTCAGAAATTCTGGGCTCAATTCCCAACAATGCCACAGCCTCCCTAGAGGTAAGCAGCTAAAGCTCCTTGTGCCTCAATTCTCAGTGCAGAATCAGCCTTTGAGCTTGGAAGTTACTACTGTCTTTCCAAAGTAATGGTGCCCTGAAATTCTTTTCACAGGTCTCTCTAGTCTTATGTTCCTGCATGAAGTTTTCACAGTTTCAAATTATAAAGGAAATTTTAGCTGAGGAAGAGACACCAAAAATCAGGTATCTGAACAAAGTTACACTGCAACTGATGTGAATAGAAGGATTTGAGTAAATAGTGTACTGCATGTTTGGGGTCAGTCCTGCATGTCTGCTTGGGACTCAGTCCAGCCATAGAGAGTCCTTCAGTGGGCATAGACAAGCCACTTGATCTATTTTATTGTCACCATTTGCAAGATGGACCTACAAATGCACTTAAGAGAGAAGTGTTTAGAGGATTAATTTGCTCAGGTCAATTATGGTGTTAACCCATAGTCCAGGTAACAGAATTGAGGAGAGATGAGGAATGAGAAGTGGTAGAGTAGCAGGACCTCCTGCAGCCTTGGTGTTTGTGGCAGGCAGGATGCACCAACACTTTGCAGGGGCATGGCTGCCATGCCATCACTGCAAATAGCATTGTGCTTGTGCCAGCTCTGCTGCTCAGGGCCCACTCCTGCTTCCAGAGTGGGCTGGCATTGGCAGTCAGTCAAAAACAGCAGGTTGTCATGTCCCATCAAACTGGTCTGTCTGGTCCTCATCTGTGCTCACAAGGTGAAAAGTACCTATGTTGTCCCCTTGACCTACTATCATTCAGACCAGCCTCTGCTTTTCAGAAAAGCAATGAAGAGGGAAAATGTTATCACTGGCTTTACATATTTTGTAGTTGGTAGTAGGAAGGAGAGTCGATCTCTGAGTTCTCTTCAGCTTTGTTTATTTAGATTGGGTACAAAATAAACCATTCTGCTCCTGTCAGGATGTTATTTTTCTCTATGGGGGCTATGCAGCCCTGCTTTGATAAGTTGTTCACATAATAACAGGTGATGAACTGGCAATGCAATGACATTCACTAACCAAAGCTCTCTCATTTCAGTACTCCAAGGGGTAGCCAATTCTGGGGACAGCCCTGCCTGTCAAACATCAATTCCCTGGAATAGCTGCTTTTTAAAAAACATTTGCCCTGAGTGAACCAAGTTAAATACAAACATATAGCAGGGAGTCCAATTTTGCTGTGGGAACACATCCTTGTTATAGCATTATCTACATAGAATTTTCCATGCTAGCTACACATACTCTGGTGCAGCACTAAAAAACAAGGTTTTTGTGCTAGTCATCCTAAAAATGTGAAAAGCTAATACATTAAACAAGCAGACTACAGTACTTTCATCTGGTTTGTAAAAACATTCTTCTATGGGCTTTCCATAAATCTCACTAGAGGATGCAGCATTTATCTATCAAACATGTATTTAATAAGCTGGGCATGTTATACTTATCTCTATTCCCATCTACACAACTACATTCTATTTGTGGCCTTGTCTGTCCTTTGATGCACAAATATCTGATTACTTACATAACAACTGTTTGAGCAATTTCTGAAAATATGTCTTTTATGTCTGAGCAGTCAATTGCATATACCGTTATCTCAACACAACTACAAAATATAAATGGATTCCCTTAAATTAAGGTAGTTAAAATAAATAATGAATCACACTATTTTTTTTTTTTTCAATTTACTGCTCTCTGAGGTAATAATTTTAGCCATTTGCTTGGCTGTATAAACAGATATTACTACTACTACTGCTGTCAATATTATTCAATTAAAAAATTCCGAGTTTCCCTAGCATTGGAGATTTCTTCTCTGGGATTTCTGGCAGGGTCTGTTGTTATATTGTGCTTGTGAGACTACTGAATTTTAGGAGCTTTGCTATGCTACCTATTGCCTGGGATGATTCTGTCATTGGCAATGAGCAGAATTCTCAGTGAACACATATGTGCATTAATTATATTGTACTCCATTAAGTTTCCTCTAGAAGTGTGATCCAGAGCCAATTAATCTTAATGGGAAGGTTTCATCTTTCAACTATAATAGATTTAGACATCCAATGAAAAAAAAAAAAAGAATAACATGTGACCAATCACACCCCAAAAGTTACTAAATGCAAAAGGTAAGTAGTTATAGAACATCCATTCCTAGTACAGTGGGAAGATTATTCATTCAAGATATTAGAGAAAACACAGTGAGTAAATATCTCACTAGCAGAAATTAGGTATGTTCATTGAGCAGTTGCAAAAGGTCTGTTTTATCAAATCTTTTATTTGATAATGCTATACAATAATTTTAGCTATGCTCTCACAGGAAATGTAGCTGTCTTTAATCAAGTAGCAGAAAATCCTACCTGTTAAACATTGAATGAATAAAGCAAAACAAAGCATGAATCATTTAGTAATTTTAAATTATTTAATAATAATACAACTACTCTGTGTCCCCTCAAAAGAATATTGATCTCCCTCCTCTGCCATGTCATACTGACCTCAATAAATGTATTCATTTTTTGTGCTTGTAATTACTTTCAGGCCTGCTTAACTCCTTGAAGAATGAGAAGTTGTATTGAAGACAACCCACTGAGCAGACAAATCATACCCATCAAGTCAAGCATTAATCTAAGCTGTTCCAAGTTCAGTCTAAAATTGTACTTAGTTCTGATCTGGCACTGGAAGAATGGGAGTGCAGGGACTATAATGCTGTCAGCTTTATTTAATTAAAAACAAAGACCACATGTTGACTGAATTATAAAAAAAAAAAAAAAAAAAAAAAAAAAGAAACAGACCAGCAATACTTACATGCTTTGCTTTCCTTCTCAAAGGCTAATATATATGGACACTTTAAAAGTGTAAGTGCATAATTTTAATTAACTCTTTGTTTTAAAGGAAAGACCAAATTTATTACTATTATTGTTTTGCCCTTCATACACCAAGAATCTACGACTATAGAAAACCACCTCAAAATTCTAGTCCTGATTTTTATTTATAATAAGGTATTTTATTCCACTCTGGTGGTACATAAAGAGATTTCTAGTGGATTTGGATGCATTTTTTACCATCGAAATACTATAAAATAGATTTTCTGAAACTAAGGCTTGAGAATGTTTATTTTAGTTTGGTCTCATTGGTACTTTTTAACTGATGAACTTTCCTCACTCTGGATAAATTCTGTCCTCTGCATGCGATCCAATTTACATTGTTCTTGGCTAGTTTACAAAGTGGTGGATTTACGACCTAGTAAAAATAATGAATGAAAAAAAGAATTTAAGTGGCCAGTATGAGCTGTTTTCATGTGCTGTCTGCTACAGTAATCAAAGTATTTCAGCCTACAGATTTTAATACTAACCTTAATGATGAGATATCTCTAAAACCTGGAAACATTTACTTCTGACATGCAATTGATTTATAAATCAGGTATTATCATTGATAGCTTTGGTTTGGTTTTCAGTCCTTAATTTTGGTTATAATTTTCATTTTAATTTTCTCTCTGGAGTGCTTATTAAAACCCAGCCCAGGCTTGGGGGACTGTGTTGAAATCAATTGGAAGAGATACTTACACTAAACACTGCAAACTCTAGGTGTTTTCTTTGTAAAAAGAAACTTTGAAAAATGGGCCCAGGTCCACCCTGCATAGAAGAGCCCAAAAGCACCAATTCAGACTTCATTTTCTTAGGGACAGGGAATACAGCACAGGGTTTGAACTGCATATGCTGTCTAATATATGAGAAATCTTGGAGTCCTGATAGCCTTAATCCCTGCTGCAGAAGTGTATAAAATTTCACAGCTAAGCTGCCAGAAAAGCCAAGACCACACCAGGAAAGCCGTCTGCTTACAAGAAGATACCTGCCAGGTCTTGTCTGCCAAAGCCTGGACTAATGAATGAATACACAATATCCCAATCAATCAAACTGGATTTGTCTTTGCCCCAGGTCTAGGTGAGGTCTGGTATGAGGTGACCATATCTGTCAAGCATGCAGTAGCTGTGGCCAAGAAACTGTCTGTACATTTATACATTTATCAAGGCAGATATGAATAGAAGTCTTTATTTTTTAACTAAATGTAGTATATACGTACACTGGCTGCATCTATCCCAATGTATAGTCACACAAAGGGAGAAAAAGTCTTATCTGCAAACACACACTGCCAAATTTAGGCATGTCTGTATGCAGATACCTATACAAACATAGTAATTTTATTTTTCTTCTTGGTTTTGTTAAAAACATTTCAGTCAGCATGAATTTTTCAGCACAAGCACTAGGACTATGATTACCTGAAACACTGAAAAATTCCAAACCATAGATTTCCTTTTTTTAACTGCAGTGGAAACTCTTGTCTTTAGATTTTTAATCTTCTGTTTCAGTCATTGCTGTCTGTTTTCGCAAATATGTGTATTTACATGTGAAAAGTAAAGGTGTTGTGTGACAATGAGGTCCTCACAGCCATGTTAGAGGTTGCAGGGACTATTTTAATGTGTAGGAGCTCAGGCTGGCAGTGGTAGCAGACTTTGTGGTTGCCCTCCTGCACAGGTCTAAACCAGGCAGAATGAGCATTTCACCCAGGGGTGTGAGCAATGCCTTTGAACCTTGCTGTGCTGAAACTGATGACTAGTCCCCACTTCCTGGGAACCTGCTGCTAGGTACAGAACAGGGCAGGGTGAGTCAGAGAGGGGCCTGATAAAAGATAATATGGCCATAGAGTAATCACAGATAAGTCATTGCCCAAGGGATGGGAAGATACTTAAATGGATTGATAACCAGATGTGTTAGTGAGGCACAGAGAAGACCTGACAGTGGAGTACCTTCCCATTCTGTCATCCTTCACCAATTCAGGTCTATCCTTGTGCTTGTCCTAGCTCCAAGGTGGTCTAATGACACAACACACAGTGGTTCACTGCCAGCATACCTGTTTGAAGAGAACTGTAGCATAAAGCCTTGAGGACTCCTTGACTCATTCTCATGATGACTTAAAAGTGCCTTGGGGTTGATGCATGCCTAGATGGGGCCCTCGTCTAGCCACTTAGTTGGACATATCATCCATATTCTCTTTCAAAATTCAGAGCAACTTTGATCACTTTTATTGCTCATACACAGTAAAATGTATCAGGATGAGCATTTTGGAAATTTAAGTTTGAAGTTTCCACCATGAAGTGTTGCTGCTAAGAGCCTGAGTTCATCCCCCCACTCCTGCCTGGAGTTTGGCTCCCTGGACCCAAGACCAGCATAGATGGGTGTGGTGCAGGTGTCTGACCTGCAGCTGAGGCAGAGCCTGCTCCTCCTTGATTGAGAGCTGCCTTTAAGTTCAGGCCATTACCTTTGGCCTCTTCCTGAGCTACCCTGGCTTGGCTTTCTGGCTTGACTTTGGTCCTGCCTCACCTGTATGGACTCAAGGATGATTACTGGACGTTGGTTGAACCAGTAACCATCACTGGATCTGCTCTTGTCTTCCTGCTTGGATGAGGTGGGACTGCCCACCCCACACTGTCCCACTTGCTCTGCCTCAACTTCCCTGCTCTTCCTGGTCCTTGGAAGTCACAGAGGGTCTGCCCAGCGGTTTCAGAAGGAGACTTTAGGTAGAGGGTGAGAACTTCTGGAGTTATAATCTTTAATTAAAATAATCTAAACCACTGCTTCATAGTATCCATATAGACAATGATTGCAATTGTATATGTGCCAGGCAGTGCCTCTGCAGCAATGTTTTACTGTTGCACAGAGAATATGCTGCTCTCAAGAAAAAAGCTGTTGAGCATCACAGAGGTTATTTTCATGAAAACACTACATTTGAGAAGATAGGAAGGCTTTCAGGGACCTAGAGTCATTATCTAGAAGGGAAAGCACTAAGGTGGCTAGAGCAGTTGGATTGACACTTGAAAACCAAGGTTGAGGCCCTCATGCAGCTATATATGTATTATAGGACCACAGACACCTCATGTAATCTGAGTGTTCTCCATGTGCAGCCAGCAGGGGGAAATTTGCACCCCAGAGGCTGAATCATCTTGTCTCAACGCAACCAGAATATTATCTGCTTTAGGTCACTTGTGGTCCCTGTGAATCATAAAAAGAGTCTAGGAAAGGAGATTAAACTGATCTTTAGACTACTAAAGTTAGATGAGGTGGTTTCTTGTCTGTCTAATGAGGATGATTTCCTGAGCATATTACATAAGAGTAAGGGATGAATAAAGAATATGGCAGTTTTGGCTTAGGGCCTCCACTGTGAAATATACCATGGATCTTTCTGGGGGAGGTTTGGAAGAGGGGAGCATTTTCTGTCCGGTGTATTTTGGTCACACAATATAAATTGTGTACTATGTCCAGTTGATTTCACTGTCTGCTCACCTATTGATTTGTCATAACTTCATTGACATTGTTTGGGATCCCAAAGCTCCTGTGGAATCTCCTCCAAGTACACTTTCATATTAAACAGCGGGTCTGTTCTCCCCTAACTATTCAGAAGTAACTCCTATTAACATTAATGAGAGTTATACATATGCATCAAAGGGAGAATAGACCCTGAGGGCATCGTATGGACGGTCCTTCAATATTCTGTGTCTCTCAGTGGGACTTTGTACAGTATGGCACGAAATGTAATGGGTCCATTGACTTTGTATCACTCTAGGTCACTAGCCTTAATACAATGTTAATAGAAAGCTTCTCATTAAGGTCCTAATTATGTGTGTGGTAACAAGGCACACACTATATCTTTCATATTACTGCTTCCAAACCACTACAGTGCCTTCTCTCATAGGAACAATGTAGGAGTGACCATATGAGGTGACCTCTGCTACGTGTGAACAGCCCTCATAAATCCTCATCTGTCAAATTCAATTGCTTTTGGCAGCAGAAGGACATTTTAAATCTAGATGCTTCAATCCTGAATCTGAGAAAGAAGCATATTAAAGTAGTGCTAATACAGCTATCAGATCAAATACATTTTCCATGATTCTGCCTGGGATGGATTAAAATGTAGGTCCCTGTGATCAAAGGGCAGTGAATGAAAGCACAAGACTTGTCTCTGTCCTCCAGTTGCATAAACTCAGTGTTTGTTTCTTTTTTATTCAGAGTCTGCAGTGTCTAACACACTGCATTTGGGGCTGCAGGTGATGTTTCCCAAACTACCTGTATTATGTAAATGAACTGCTAAAACAACTGAAGGGTCTGATCATTATCAGTCTGAAAGTGGAACAATCAAAACTATAGAAGCTGAGAAGCAGAGCAGTTCCCTGCAATTATCTGTTTTGAAGGAATACGTTGATTTGACATTCCTAAGAAGTTAGAGATGTCTGATTTCATAATATAATTTGTAGAAGTAAAAAAGGCAAGTTAAACATTTGCCTACACATATCATGTTTACATGTGTTCAAAGAACTTCCACAAAACTTTGCAGTCTCACCCAGCAGTATTATTTTTTGAGAGTTGTTCACTGTCACAGGTTTGCAAACAAATTCCGAAATATGTTCCAACTCACCTTCCTTTGCTTTTGGGGTTCTCTTCATATTTCAGTGATTCTGTGTGTTTGTGTGTGTCTTTAATGAATACACAGATGCAGAAAAAGTAAAAAAAAATAGTTATTCTCCCATAGGACACATAAATATAGCATTAAGAAAAGCTGTTTTGCCATGTAGCCTCAAAGCTAAAAGAAGGTAAAATAGATGTAATATGGATTTCTGCAGTGTATCAATTCATTCTGTAGTGAGCTGAGCAAATAATTTGAAATACATAAATCATCCCATGAATGTATAATTTTTTTTTCCTCCTCATGAAAAATCCAGAAGCAAAACTTACTTGCAATAAAGGGTTTTGACATTAAAAATATATTAAGCTGGAACTCCTTTAGAAAATTATCCCATATGCTTTCTATTCTCTCACGTGATCTTTTCCACATTTCTAAGGACTGGAACTGATAAGTGAACAGGTCACAGCACTCCACCTCCAGACCACTGCCCTTTCCCTACCTGTATGTTTTTTTACACCCAAATTTCTTCCCATTTATCAATTGAGAGGTGATATCCATTAACAGAAGGAGTAAAACATCTCATTTATTCCTCACACTGTGCTTTCCTACCATGCTCTGCTATTTATTTGCTTAGCTACACATATGCCTGACTACCTTGCTGAATGAGGGCCACAAGGAAGAATGTAAATATTTTAGAACCTTTCTGGTTAATCATGAACAGCTGTCTCCAAATACTCCACATACAGTATTCAAGATGTGTAACTGAGTTATGAGTGCTTCCCAAGTCACGTGGCATGGTTTCACTCTTTGGTCTATGAGCAATCTCCTGTGTGACTACTCATGCATGTGAATTCCTACGTGTGACTTTGAAATTCACTGGCCATGAATTTCAAGAGAATTAAGCTCCACTGTGTGAGCACTTACTGAATCTGGAAATGAAAGTAATAGTGAATGTGGTCCAAGAGGTTGTGCTGATGAGTGCCAAGGAACCTCAGCAAGAGGCTTTTTTTAGCAAAACCCTTGATCTGTGTCTCCCAGCCCAGGTGGAGCTGGCCACACGTCAGGGCCTCATCTTCCAGAATAAAAATGTCTCATTGGTACAAGCTGTTGTTTCAAAAATGCAACTAGAGCAGAGTGAGAGTTTTGAGGAAACACTTTTATTTGCCAGTAACACAACTTCGGATCTATTGAGTACTGAAGAAAGAATGAGTGCCTCAGAGGATTTAGGCATCATTCCGTTTTTTTAATTGAAATCAGCCTGCATGTAAGCTACCAAGGTAAAAAAGGTTATATGGTAGTAGATGTGCTTTTTGAGACAGGAAGATAATTCTTCTCAGATAATTATTCTTAAGGATAATTTATTTCAATAACCTGATCGTGACATTTGAGTGATATGTAGGGAGGCACTGAAATATTCCTCCCACACTTGAGAAGTGAGAAGTGTCCACACATTCAGAAATATTTATGTTTTCCCAAACTGATTCAGCTTTTCTCTTCTTCCAATGTCCTGGGGAGCATGCTGGGAAAAGAACACAACTGAAAATGAAATAGAGAACTGCTTCAATTAAATGTAATTTTAAATGGCATGAAATTAAGCAAACCAAGAGTAAGAAAATAAACAGAGCAGCCCCAGATTTTCTTTAGTGCAAGTTCTTTGACTTCAGTAGAGTTACATGAAAAATATAATTTTACTCCCTCCTTCTCTCTCTCTCTCTGTTTCTGTGCCTGAATTCTTGATGTCAGCTTAAAAAGGAGAGTGAGAGGGACAGAGAAAAAGAGAGAGAAGAGCTTATGGAAATTAACATTTCAGCTTTCAGAAATGTACATTTAATGAAAAGTTTGGAAATAACCAACCTTTCATGGCCCAAAGAATTACTGAAA
This sequence comes from Oenanthe melanoleuca, assembly GCF_029582105.1. Classification (NCBI taxonomy): domain Eukaryota; kingdom Metazoa; phylum Chordata; class Aves; order Passeriformes; family Muscicapidae; genus Oenanthe; species Oenanthe melanoleuca. The sequence continues at coordinate 186,446 of NW_026612651.1, forward strand.
AAAGATCTTCTGTGTTTGCAACCTTGTTGGCAGTCAGGCTGTCTTGGGCAGCAGTAATTTTCAGTCAGAGGATTGCCATAAAAGCCTGAAAACCCACAGAGCTAATAGAAAACAGGCAGAGAAAGTGAAGTCTAACCCAGGAATTCATAGGCTGAGGCTTCCAAGCTCAGTTCAGCTGTGTGAGGTCTGGCTGAGTCACGCACTGCCACGGATTGAACTGGTACATCTAGAATAGCACCAGACTGAAGAGCTTGGCGTGTAAAGTCTGGGGTTAGGCTCCAAACACTTTCCTGGTGAGATTTCATCCAAGGGAGTATCAGCCAGCAGCCTCCTTGCCTGCTAGGGAGCATCCCTGTTTTTAATTCTCTGCCCTTCTATGTTTAAGTTCCCATAAATATCATGGGAATTAATTTGTGCTGGTCCCTGCTTTAAACTGAGGCAATACTATGCATGATGCATTTTATGCTTTCAGAGACTTTCTGGTGTGTAAATCAGTCACTGTGGACTGATACAGGCAAACCTTTGGGGAGTGCTACAAGAAGAGTAGTGAAAGAAGACATGCCAGGAAATCAGGGGAAGGACATATGTATGATTGCATTAACACATAAACACAGGCTGAGAATAATATCGGTACAAGTCATGTAATAGAAGAAAACAAGTTTGGACATTTGCTTCTAGACTTATTTTCTTTGTAAGCTGTTGAGAAATATTTTAAATAAAACACAATTCTCCCACTGGTAAGCAAGAAACAAAGAAAACTGAAAATTGTTAATGTAATTTAGTAAAGGACCAGACAACCCTTTTTTATTAAATCATTGCCTCCTAGAGAACACTATATTTTATTTTTTTAAGTATGTTTTCCCACTCTTCTGGGGAAATGGGTGGAATCCTTTATGATGGTACACATGATGTAATAACCTTACTTTTAGCCACCATTCAACAAGATTGTTGGAAAGATTATAAAATAAAGGGTATTTTTAAAATAGAAATGAAGTAGAAGTGAACACGAAAAAAAATTCAAGACAAGCTCTACCTGGAGACTCCTTCAGATGCTGACAATGAGAACAGTAATTAGTTGGGTGCTGCCTTAGGAATGGGATCACAAATGGGAAAGAGTCATGCTGGGAAGAGAGACTTTGGGACACAGTTCCTCCCCCAAAGCAGACAGCATTCAGATCTGATGTATTTGTCTGGCTCCTACATCTACTGCACTGGGATAAATCTCAAGTACACTCCAGGTCCAATGTTGGGAAAGTCCTGATCCCCATTTGCCTCCCAACTTCAAACCATCTTCAGCAGCAGACACTGTAACAAGGAAAACTTTTGTGCACTCTAGCTATGAGAAAGAGAGTTACTTGGGCAACGATTTTCTGAGCTTGAGAAGAACTGAACATGGAAATGAATATGAAACATTTGGGTGGGGATGAGGGGTTTATTGATAAATGGGTAGAGCTAGAAGCACATAGAAAAACATTGAAGAGTGAGCCTCTAAAACTGGGGAAGTTTCAGAAAATCACGTTGGATAAGGCTCAAAAAATTCTGCTCATGTGAATGGAAGATCCAAATTATCTGTATCATCTTGGAACTGTAGATGCTTGCAGGACAGGGGTTTTTAAGACTTTAGGACAGCAGCAAAGTTAGATGAGTTTTTTATGCCTGAATGACACTTTACATGGATAACTTAGAGAGTGTTTATCTCCACTCTCTCAATGGTTTTGGATTTGGTTTGGTATTTGGATTAGCTCTTACTTTATCTGGCTGCCCTTAAGAAGAGTACATTTGCAGTTTGTTCCCTTCAATATAGAATTATGTGGCTTCCCTAGGGAGCCTGGTAGCCTCATAGTGTGTTTCTGGGCACACTTACTAGTTTGAAGAGCTTTTCAGGACAGTAAGCAATTGAGGGCATTTTTCATGGACAGCAAAATCCTGAAATCAGCAGCAAGCTTTTTATCAAAACCAGATCACCTTTTCAGGACTGTGCCCTCTTACACTCATGTTGTCCTGTCCTTTGTTTGGCAGGTTTATGTTCTACTTTGAGGTGCCAAAGGTGCGAGTGTTTGAGCTAGGGTGGCTGTCACCCTGGCAAGACTTTGAGTTAACAGCTGTGGATGCTTTGCTGTTGGTGATTCTTGCTCTAACTGTGTTTTAGTAGGGTCATCCTGGTATGATTTGGGGCTGTTCAGATGCATGTGGGTCACTTCAGATGAAAAGAATTTCATAAATACACAGTGCAATGTAAGATACAGCTCTAGATACAGAAAATTATGGCTCAAGCTGGAATCTGTCCTGTTGACTGTTGGGTTTTTATCAACTTTTAACACTTGTGACAGTATGTGTCATTTTTTGCAGCTTGCTAATAAAAAGGTGGGAGGGTTGAATTTGTCCTTCCATAATTTTCTTCCTCTAATTTCCCTTCTTGTAGTGATTATAAAGGTTTTTGTAGAGCCCTATAAAATTTAGTAACTACAAGGCCAGAGCCTGAATATGTTCTGGAGCCTGGATATACATAGTGGGAAAGTCCAGAACAGTTCCTGCTCACCTTCCATTCCCTGTACACACAGGGTGGATCCAAACTTGAACTGCATTTTTACATACTATGTCCACTATGAAGGCAAATGCCTGGAATGGCTTATTCTGTTCAGCTTAAAAAGAGCAATGCTGTATCAGCTGGGTTATGATTTTTTTTCTGTTCAGGAAGTCCCATGTTTAAAAAAAGGAAGATGAAAAACTACTTAGTCCCTCAAACTTGAAAGTCAATATATTCCCACACGACACAGGCCAAATCCTGAAGGGCTTTATGATACATTTCTCTTGTGCAGGGACGCCAAACACAGGAGGAATCTCTACACATGCACAGCAGAGAAAAATCTCTGGCAGCTGTTCACATTTCCTTGTGGAGGGAAGGGGGAGGAAGTAGGTGTTTTGGGGCCCAAGTCAGTAGCTTTGGACAGCACACAAAGCTCCAGAGTCGGAGTGGGGAGCAGGGAGCAGCGTCCACTGCTCTGCAGCCAACAGGAGCAGCAGCCTGCAGCCCAGCTGTGGGCCAGCTCTGTGGTTTGGAGGCCCCAGAGCTCTTGGGACTGAGGATTCCTTTTACTCAGGTTGGCAGAGCTACAGGCATCAGACTTTTTCAAAAAAGTCTCTACCCCGTTTCTCAGGATTTGAATTTGAACTTATTAGAAGGCAATTTTCTCTAAGACAGCATCTTTCGATTACATTGAGAAAGCACACTGCAGTGCTGTTTTTTCCTCCTTTATGAACAGTTTTTGTCTTCCAATGTACGAAATACTTGTTTGGGGTTTTTCTTGGACTTGCATTTCAGTGGCATGACAGTAAATCTGCCTGCAGAAGTCCAGTAACTTTCTTACACTTTGCAGCCTAAGTGGAAGCCTCAGTTGGGCAAGTTTAAAATGAAAATGTTTAAAATGTAGGAGCAGGAGCATGCAAACTAATCATTGCAGCAACTATGCATTTAAAATTTAGCCTGTTTTCCACTAACAAGCAGAAATAACATCCTATACCACTTCCATCCAGGAGCTAGTAATGCTGCCAGCTAAACCTCCTGAGAGTTCTTTTCAGCCATGAACCACAGAATGCTGAAATCAAGAGGAACTTTTCCTAATCTGAACACTGTTTCACAAAGGACAACTGCAAATCTTCTCCCACGCACACCCAGAACAAGGTTCCTTCATTTATGAAATGCCCATAACTAGCAAAGATGTTTTCATTCCTACCTTCCCTGGCAAAGTCCCAGGTACAAGCAGCAACAAGCACAGGAAGCTTGATAATCTGCCAAACCTGACTCAAGCATTCTTTGCTCCTCACATGACAGATCAGATACTTGGTCAAAACATCTCTGACAATACTGTCGTCCCTCCAATATCAAGGCAGCCTGATTTTTTAGGGAAAAGCTAGATCTATTTGTTACTGCCTCTTCTATTTGCCCTGCATAGCCTCTAGACACTTACTGTATTAATCACATCTCTTTCCTTCATTTCTATGCAACATTGTCCTCTTCAAATACAGAAAACTTGTCATTGGCAGTCACTTTCTCAGAACAAAGTATTATCTTTTTTTTCTGTTAAAATTAAGCATTCTGTATCCAGTTTTCTTAAAAATTGTACTCTGGATAAATCTAAGGCAAGTAATTTTAAGAATCCTTCGGTGATCTATCATTTCACTGATTCTAAAATTGTTAAACCTGAAGTGAAAGCAGGTTTGTACAGTTTGAGTGTGTCAGTATGGACATTTTGCCTATTTCAAACTGTTCTATTTACTTGCATCACCTTCTAAAGAAACCAGACACAGGGTTATGTAATTTCATTTGAGTTTGAAAGCGCCATGCATGATGTTTTGGGTTTTTTTGTTTTCAACCCTTCTGCTCTATTTTCCTGCCTCCTCTCCAAGGTCTGACCCTTCTGACACATAAACCTGGTCAAGAGAAAACTTGGGTTCTAACTCCAACTTTTCATTGCCCTTCATGGTGTCCTTAAGAAATCACTTTACCTCTGCCCCTCTGCTTCCAGTCTCATTTCCTACTTGCAAACACAGACAAGATCATAACTTTCACTCTGTGTTTACCCAATGGATCCAAATGGGATATTGGTGGACAAAGTAAAACAGCTGCTGTATAGTTTCAATAAATCCATGCAGTGCCATGAATGTTGAGGGAATATTAAGTAAATCAGTGCTTCATTTGTATCAATATTCTAATGAAGAGGGAACATTTTCATCTTTCTCATCTAGTTTGCGTACATGAAAGTTAAAGAAAATTAAAAGGCTTAGATACATATTGTCATTACAGTGTGGAAAATTCAGTCAGGAATTCCACTATGTTCTTTTCTAGGGAAAGGAAGCCACTGGTAATATATAACAAATTGTGAAGAACCACAAACAACCCAGCAAGGCCTCTTCCTCTCTTTTCCCTCTCCAGGGTCAATGGTTACTTCACAGGCCATTTCAGCGTCTGTCTGAGCTGAAAAAGGTGCACGTACCTGTGACCTGGATGCATAATGGTGGCAATGCTTTAACCCCAAGTGAGATGCAGCACTGAAGTGCCTGACACGAGGCAGATGCCATAATGCTGATGCCACCACTGCAGCTGTGGGGGTTAAAAGGGCTGCTCTTTTCATTATTTAGCCAATTCATTAACAGTCAAGGCACAGCGCAACTGGTGAGCACCTTGCATGGTCACTCCCATGTTGAATTCTTATAAACATATTTGGATCATCTGGTGGCTTTCAGCACTGCACAGCCAGGTTGCTTGAAGGTGCCAGTTTCTGGCCTGACTTCAGTATTACTGCCTGCTGACAGAGGGGTGCTGCTGAGACAAGCAGGGCTGGAAAGTGAGGGATAATGAAGATGCTCTGTTTTACAGGATCCTTTCGGGAGATGCACCGGTTTCATGGGAAGTTTTCTTTCTCCCAGGACAAAAGCTTCTGCATTGGCTAATAGAAGGAGGAGTGTTACACGGTGATGGATGTGTGAAATGACACACCAAAACAAAACAGCACGCCCCGTTTCTTCCCTAGGGGAGAGAGCGCAAGAACAAACCACATGTGACAATGTCAGTCACGTTGCTTAATGGACTGCTCTGGGACTTTCAGATGCTACAGCGATGTGGACAACATAAGAACCTGTTTGGGGCTGCATAGCTGCATAACATAGCAGTAAAATGGCAAAAAAGCCTGAATGCTGTGCTCCAGATTTTTAGAAGACAGCCTGAAAAAGCACGGTCAGCTTTTTGGCATGGTGATTTTTACCTTCATGCTGACCTAAGAGCACCCCAGAGGAGTCCTCTATATGGGCTCTGTACAAATCTGTGAAAAAATTAAGGGATTTATGAGGAATTAGCCTTGAGTTATTTCAAATTGTAAGCAGAAAAAAAAGTACAGTTATTGTCATAGTGTTCAATTTCTATATTTTCTAAATGAAAACTGAAATGTCCCATTTACTGATAATTTTCTCTTTTGGGATCTTAATAATTTTAATATTAGAAAAATAGAATTTAAGAGATAAAATTACAAAAAAAAGTGAAATTATTGAAGAAAAACTGATGACTGTCATGCATGCTTTTCTCCGTCTGAATTATTTGAGAACACTTTTTATATTTCTCTTCTTGTTCCTTATTTAATTTTATCTTGATGAGGAAAATTATTTCTCATCCTCTTTGTCTCCAGAATCTCCACTCTTGTGTCTCTGTGATGTAATATTGAAGGCCACCATAAAGATGACTATGTGGCTTCTAAGGTATTTTAGATATTTTCTATAGCAGAGCAGTCCTTTGCCACATTATTTTGATTTGTTAGGGCACTGTGCTATAACAAGTCAAAATAGTGTGCATTTAAAATTAGCCTGAAGGTCAAATAATTTTTCTGGATCAGGGTATGGACAGTAGACCACAGAATAAAAAAAGTCATACAATCATGTTCCAGATCTTTCACAAACACAAGAGGAGATATCTAAAATTCACCTCTGCTTTTAATAATGAAACTGTGTACACAAGTATGAACTGGATTTTACAATGATTTTTAAAATTTGGGCAAGCGTTAGCATAATGCAAAAAACATATACAATCTCTAACATAAAACCTGAATATTTCTCAAGCACGAAAATCTCAAAAGAACACTCAGCTAAGGTTCAATTCATATGTATAGTCAATGTCAGACTGTTTTATAAGAATTTCATATTATTCTTTCACTTGTTCTTCTACTACTCCAACTCAGAATATAATGAGAAATAAGGGGCAAGAATGCAAACAGCCAATGGTAGACAAATATAGTAAATAACAGAATTCACATACACAGCTGCCTATACTTTTTAAAGTCTCTTGAATAAGTGTTTTCAAAGGAAAAAATAAGTTAGAGTTCTTTTAGGATAACACAACATATGAGTTTCTGGGCACAAAAGAGAGAAGAAAGTGAAGAAAAATCTGGATATTTGCTGCAAAGCATTAACCACATTTCTTCCAATAAAAATTATCGAAAGGAAAATATGTAAAGAACCAAGCACAGAGATATAACTTGACTTGAAACTGTAAAGGCCATATCTCAAAACACACATTATCTCTTTAAAATACACTGATGTTATCCACTACCTCAATGGTATTTATAAACCCTTTCTATGTTTTTTCTGCAATTTTATTTTAGACTCATGGCTTTTCCCAGTCTTCAGTCCTCCACTAAGGAAAAATAAAAATAAAAAAACCTACCAACCTTAGAAATCTATTCAACCAGAATAATTTTCAACTAGAAAATGTCTATTCAACCACCTTCAGCCTTATATGAACCTTTCTGCAATTTACTGGAAGAATAAAGAGCCAGGCAATCTTTAAAGCATCTTAATTGTTCTCTGAGTGTAATAGAACCCTCAGGAGACATGACCCTAAGTTGGCTGTAAATCATATTTGGTTCCATGGACTGTGCTATTTCTCCATGTCTATGGTACATATATGACATGAAAGTAGGTTATTAAATCACACACATGTTTATTTTTCAAACAGATCTTATGAATCCCTTCTTTTTTTTTTTTTTTAATTTTTCCCCTCTGTCCTGCCTTTCCTCAGAGAAAGGCAGGAAGAAGATATGAAAATGGCAAGGGAACAAATGGTTTCTTTAAAGTTAAAAGAGGGTGAGAAAACAGTAATTAATCTGCCACAGCTCTTACAAATTTTTTTTCCAAGAAGGCCCAGTCAATCAATCTTCTTCCAATCTGCCTGCAATTGTCCTTTTACCACCAGTATATCATCCGTTCGCCCACAAACTCATTTACCAGTTGTCTCCCTTCCTTTCCAGAATTAAAACTCTGCCAGCCTGAAATGGTTCAAAATCCTCCTCCAAGTTGTGCCAAACAGCTTCTCAGAAACCCCAGGCACACACCTATCCTCTAGGCTGGGAGGAATTCTCTCCTCATTTAACCTTGCTGGAGCTCATACCCCACCCTTGGCTCCGGGCAGGAACCTCCTTCTGTGTCTGCAGGAGCACACCAGCCCAGAACTGCATGGCTTCCTTTTTATGAGGCAGTTCTCAATGAATTTAGAAGAATTCATCTGCTGCCAGTCCATGATCCTGTTCACAATTAGCACTGAAAATAGAATAGTAAAAGTAACAGGAAGAAAGAACTGAACATCCTGGGCTCTGCCCCTGTAGGGAGCAAAGAAAACTACCTTACCAAAGCTTGTCTCTCCTCTGCCTTATGTTTGTAGCTACACGGTAAAGGGTTTTCTTCCCACCAGATTGACCTTTAAAGAGATGAATACGATCCAAACCTGGAAATATTGGCCTGTTATAAAAATCTAACAGCAAGGTGATAGCTGTGACTTACTTTAGCAAATCTACGGTAATCATCTGCCCCCTTCTACTCTGTACATATTGCAAATACTCTGTCCACCACAATAGTTTAAATGGGATTGTGAGGCACTAACCAACCAGACCCAGAATAGTCAATCAGACCCAGAACAATCAATCAGCCCCAATCAAAAAAATTGTGCTTGTAAAGCTGTATGCATGTAGGCTCATGGACAAAAAAATCATGGGGCTAAATTCACGTGCATTATTGTTTGTAGAAACATTTTGTAGGAAATTGAGTGGGAATTATATGGTGAGAATCCCAGTCACTAATTACAATACAGGAAATAATATTTAAATGTAAGAAGCAGCTTTTCTACCTTTAGAGTGATCAAACACTGGAACTAGTTACCCAGAGGTGTGGTCTCCTTCCTTGGAGATATTCAAGCCCTCAAATGGACATGGTTCTGAAAAACCTGTTCTAATCAATGCTGTTCTGAGATGAAGTTTGGTCTATCCGGTCTCTAAAGATCCTTGCCAACCTCAGCCACTGCTACTTTTGGTTGTATGGATGACCTTCCTGCTTTAGTACTTTCTCAAGGGCAAATACATCTGCCATGAGGCCAGACCATAGGACTGTGTACACACAGTCTCTGTCTCCCACTGTTGCTGTGGTGGCCAGAAGCAACCAGTGCAAGACAAAACAGAGGTGTTTATTTAAAGATCCTTGATGTTGTGTGCTGAATGGGCAGATGGAAGTTGAAGGAAAGGGGAATGTAAAGGTGCACATGAACTGCAGTGGTGCAGTGGGTTCCTGAGTGTTACCAGCTCATGCCTGGTTTTGAGATCTGCACTGCAGAGTGGAAGGGAGCTGTGATTCCCCGTGCTTGGTGCACAGCTGCAGCAGTGATGGACTGCAGCATCCTGAGCAGGGTAACAACATCCTGAGGCTGGCCATCTCCTGAAGGTGCCTTGCTCTCTCTGCAGCTCCAAAGGCAATCTGAGTAAAAGCATTCAATCCCTAGGACAGTTGCCTTACTGAAGAGCCTAAAGACACTTATGTAATGTGGACTGGTAGGTGGCACAAATCCTCCTAAAGCTGCCTTAAGGTACCCAACAGCCACACCACACCAGTTCACAGCTCACTTTAATGCTGCAAGTCTGGCCTCTCATTTGAGAAATACAGCATTACCATTACAGATTCACAAACCAGGTGGGCTATGTAACATTAAAAACTTGTTCTGCAAGGAAAGCAGAAGGGTGGGACAGGAAAAATAAGTACTGAAGAAGCATAAAGCACCCACCAGGGTTTCTTTAGCAAAGATTAAATGCCAGAGATTTAGTCAACACTAAGAACAGCTATGGAGCAGTATGCCTGCAGTTCTCTTGAGAGCTCAGTATAGCTTGTTACCGCTTTAATATTAGGATTTAATGAAGAAAATCAAAAAGCCAACTCAGATTTGACCACTGGATATTCTGCTCAATAAGTCCAGCATAGCCCAAAGGTACATAAACTAATGAAAATGATTAACCCACTAGCTGCTGTCTTAACATATGCCAGGTACAAAACAAGCATCCTGCAGTTTATTTTGGTCCCAGGAAGCATGTTACGCATCTCACTTCCCAGGAAGACAATGCAGTTCTGTGACATGAGGTTACAGTACAGATGGAGTGCTGGTTGATTGCATAATGGTCTGGTGTTGGAGAATTCAAACGTGAGCTGTCTCTGTAGATTGGAAATGTCTGTCTTGCACCGTTTCCAGGTTTGTTGTCACTCATAATATTTGAGGGAATGCTTCATGAACCAATAATGCATCTGTGCTGAAAATGTTCCACAGGAGCTGTCAACCATCCTATTAGCACACTCACTGACACTGGCCACAGTCTTAAAATAAAAATAGTTTTATTGAAGGATGTACTTGAAATTTTTCAATATTAAAATAATAAATAAATGATGGCATGTTTTCTGTTAAAAATTTAAAATGCATCTCTATCTACCAGAGCTCACTTTGCAGACACACATTAATTCATCTAGATACAACATCCAAAATCTCTGAACATATGAGAAATGTGAATCTCTTAGTGAATTATAACATTCCATATTTTCAGTTGCTAATAACCATTAAAAGCACTATAAATACATACTCTATATAAAATATAAAAACAGGTGGACTTTGTCCTCCTAAATTCAAACCTTTCCTGCAGTGAGCATGATTCTCCATGAGAGAATGGCACCTTTGGAATACTGGACAAGGAATACCAAGGTCAAGATTGGTCAGGTCAGGAAACAAAGATTGCTTGCTCCCATCTTTTTTAAGCTGCGTTTAATCAAGCTCATGTTCAGCAAGTTAAAAGCTTTGAGGAATCAGACTGAAGCTGAAATTATTTTTCATTCCTGAATATTCTTATTATATTAGTAATTGTTATTTAAACAAAAAATAGTAATGTGATGCCATTACAAAGTGATAATTTTCTGGATTGTCTATCCTGTGTAACACACAGGAGGTAATTCTTTGATTACATTTCTCAAGCTTTGGGAGAACACTGAAGTATGTAGGCTTCAGGAATTCACAGGCAGACTAAAGAGATTTTGCCTGGAAGAATGTTGGAAGGAAACAAGTTCATTTAGGTAAGAGAAGGCAGAAGGGGAACATAATACGTTTGTTCTATTCCTTAACTCAGTTTATCTTTTTTTTCCCCCCAGTTTAAATCAATCACAAGACATTGTGATTTATAGGGCTTATTCCACCTAAAGCATCTGGACACTCTGCCAGGCTGTCCTTTTCCTGGGCTTCAGCACATCAATGGCAGCAACATCCTGGCTGATAATTTGACCAGAGATTGGAAAGAAGTAGGCAGCTCCTTTTGCAGCAGTGGAAATGAACTTGAGCATTAGGACAAACCCCCCAAACCCAGCAAACCTCAATCAGAAGGTGTGCAGGAAGAGGCCATGTGCTCATGGTTTACAAACTTCCTTCCAAGGAGCCTTTCAGGCTACATCACAGTTAGGGATAGCATGGGCCCAGCTGAGTCTGCATCAGCTATGGCCTTGGACAGGGCAATCTCTTGTGACCCACAACTGATGCAGCTCTGGATTTCAGTAGTGATTTTACAATCCTGGCTCCAGATGAATACTGAAAATTATAATTTTTTTGTTTAAAAAAAAATCTGGGGAAAGAAAATTTATTCTAAGTGCTTTGTTTTAAAAAATCAAAAATATTCAGTTAAATTTTGATGTAAAATAATTGTCATTATTATTGTTTTTCTAGGCACACATTCAGGAAGCTACAAATTTTCTCTTAGAAAATATGGACATGGTTAAGTTAAAATTATTTTTCCAAAATATTTTCAAGTCAAAGTGTTTATTAAAACTGCTTCTTTCCTAAAAGCAGTATGTTCTTGGCTAAAGATGTAACTAGAAAGTTAACAATCAGTGCTAATCATCACAAAATATAGAATTTTAATGGATTCAGTGACAAGGCAGTTTTTTCTTCAAGTATACATATGATCTACTCCTTATTACAGCACACACATGGAGGTCCTGAGATCATGGATTACTAAGAATTTCAAGAAGAATTTGAAGTAAAACATTCAACCTGACTGCAGTATTGTGGTTTTGGCAAGTATCTATTTTTCCAGTGGATTGTTAGCACTTAGCCTAGATTGAGCTTGAGCTAATCTGTTCATGAGCCTGGTCTCATTCAGGTGCCTGGAACAGTGAGGAGATGATGATGTTATTGTAAGTATTAAGCATTTTTACACCAAATGCTCCTCTGACTGTAGCAGATATTCAAATATATCCTTTAAATAATACTTTCCTCCCAGTGCTCTCAAACTACTATGCAAACTACAGATGCACCACTGAGATGAAACTCCTTTTCAGCTTTGGAGAACTTGTGAAATGTCCATGAAATGTTATTTCCATCTTTAACAGAGAGGTTGTTGTGAGACCTTCTCTATATTTCAACATTTAAGAATTGATTTGGTCCCACTGGCATTTAAAGGAGCAGTTATGACCTATTCCCAGCTCTAAACACTCCATTGAGAATTCCAGATAGTTACAGAGGACCCACAGCTCCCCTCAGTCCCCACCTTCCTTCATCCTGAGCAATGGTGGAAATGAGACTCCTGTCACACCAGCCTTTTCCAGTGCCTTTTCTATTAAGACAGGTCAGAAGGGGTCACTGGTCTTTGATCTACTCTATTCCTTCATTCTTGTTTTAAACTACCCAACCTTTCTCACATTCCCATAACTCATGGCAATGAAGCAGCAGCTGTCTGCTCCACTTTCTAACTAATAATTTCTGTTCAGAGTGGGAGGGAAAACAGCTTTATTCTAAATGCAGGATTTCTATGGAGAAGCTAGCCCTAATTGCTTTATGTTGTTTCTCTCATCTCATCTCTTACTCCTGGAATACCTACAGCCCACCTCTCTTTTCCCTTTGCCTGTTTCTACCCCTCTTCATCTCTGTGCCAGAGCAAGAAGCAGAACTTTGCTACCTTTGTGATTATAAGCAGCCCTGGGTTCATACTGATTAGTCCCAGTGGCACAGGGTTAATGAGTTAAGTGTGCTTATTCAATTAAGCCACCTCTTTGTTTTAGCTCACATAAATTTTAACCTGATCGCTTCAAAATTACCTTTGGCACTATTCAGTATAGAATAAATTGAATAAATTGAATCAAAAGAAAAATGAAAGCCTTCTTAGTTCTTAAGTATGTGTGTATTTGATTTGCCTCAGTAAAAATAAATGGATAGAAAGCTTAGTAGAAGCATTCTGATTGAGTGATCTACAGTTTTCATCATGGAACACAGGCAAACTGGAATTGTTTTGGGTCCTGGCCTAATGTTTAGAAGAATTTGGCACATTAAAATTCTAGGTTGTTTTCAGTCAGTTACTCAGTTATCTATTTTCTCAAAATGCCCGTGGACTGTACCTTAGTTACAGCAACTACTACAGGCATTAGCTTGAACAGAGGATGAATGAGCCATTTCACTGGAACAGCTTTTTCTAACATAGCTGCAGAACACAGTAATTACTTTCTCAAAGTTGCATTTTTGGGACTGTAAATTAGTAGTGGATGTCACCCTGCAGCATGGAAGACCAACTGAGGGCTACAGTTAAGGCACAGCAGACCACAAAAGTTTTTTTAAATCTGTAAATAAGACGTTGAAAGAAAAGCCAAAGTTTCCTGCAGTGACTCTTTGGCATACTAAAAATGTGTTTGATTTCAAATGCTGATTATCATTGAGAAGCATCACATTTGAATCTCTCTGATTAAATGGAGGATTCATAATGGCATTACTAATTACATTTGTATACACACTGACTGCCTTAAAAATACCCTCTTAAGGTAAGATTCACCTCCTCCAACATTAATCATTTAAAAATTAGGCACCTGGTCTATGCCAATTATCTCAGCTACCTCTGTTTTCAGTGAGGGGAGACAGACACCTCCTGAGCAGATTCAGCCACGAATCTTAAAGGGAATGAATGCTTGGTAGTTTGCTCCACTTATACTATGATGTCATCAAACACAATCAGGTGAAATTACTTCTGCCCTGAATACAAATGAGAAGCTGGATAAAAATGTTAAAAATCAAACAAAAACTAAAAACACACAAAACCCACTAATGAGTCAACAAAATCTTTCCAGTAATGACATGTAAAGTGGGATGTTATGCAAATTAATGCGGTGTTATTCATCCATTTTGTTTTCTTCACATAACAATGATATTGTCCTTAGAAATGGTGACATTTTATTATACTCAGGGATGTGCAAAATGCCCTGACCTGAAAAAATGAAGTTTTTGTACTATGAAACTTTTGGCAGGCAAGCAATTTCAATGTCCCTGCATTCGAATGATTCGAGTCCATTCTCCTGGGGATGATTGCTACAAGATTTCCATTGGACTGCAGTGATTACACCTTTGAAAATATCTGATGTATTTTGATGTTTCCTCTAACATTTGTAGCTAAATTTCCAACTGGAGTATACTCATTTTTTGTTAGAAAACTTTAGGAAACCTTGCTGTTTGGTGACTTGCTGCTATTGGTAACGTCACATAGAGGGACATTTACCTGATTTCACTCCTATACTGCACATAACCAGCCTTTCTTCTGGACTGTGTTCTTCTTAATCATATGCCTTTAAATCACTTGTAACTTCCTGTGGGGAACATTCATAAAAAAAATTATTTACAGTAAGTGTTTCAAGGAGAAAAGAGAGCTTGTGTGTCCCTGTAAAAACATAAAATAAAAATATAAATTAAATCAAATCACATTAGGGTCCTGCACAGAATAAATTCAAATTAAAATAGTCATAGAGATCACTTACTTATTTGGCAGTTTAATCTGGTCTAGGATCCAGAACTGATTGCTGAAACTGACTCCTAGAAATGTGATCTTCAAACTTCATCTTATTCACACAAAGACCTTGGCAGCACAACCAGGCAGTACATCACTCCAAGCTGTATCTCTGCTGCATTGGCCTCTGGTTCTGAATTACAGCATCATCACATTCTGGCTTTTGCTTGCCATGCTTTTAAAGGTGTGCTCTTGCTCACTGCACCTATGAACAGCTTTCCTTCCATCATTGGCCCTGCTTTTGAAGTTTACTGATATCGACTTAAAATATTCTTTCTCTGCATGCCTACCCCTCTGACTCCTGTGTAACTGAGACATGGCCTGCATATCACAAGTGTCAACTCCCAGTTTGAAAGTGCTTGTCTTGCTCATGCAGACTGTGAAAACTTCACCCATAAATATCTGAACCTCATATGCTTTTAAATCTAGACACGACATACATCCTTTGGTTAAGATCTATTTATAATTAATAGGGTGGCATGGACTGGCAGATTCTTCACTGGAAGACTATAGACATAAACCTCTATGTATATATGTATACATATATATCTGGAGACATGCTCTATTCCTCTTTCATTTTTAATACCATCATATATCATACTTGTTCTAAATTATGTTTTGCTCTGAATTTTTATTTTATAATAAATAGATGAATTTTGCATGTTGACAGGAACTGGCCTCAATGTCACACTCTCACTCTTAGCAACCTGATAATGAAGAGAGCCTGCAGCTTTCAGTACCCTGTTGCTTTCAGTACCCTGTCTCACATTTTTTTCATATTACACTGTTGTGGTTTAATCCCAGCCAGCAGTCAGGCACCAGGCAGCCACTTCCTCAGTCCCCTACCAGTGGGATTAGGAGAGAATCAGAAGAGTAAAAAATAGAAAAATCATAGGGTGAGATTAAGACAGTTAATAAGGAAAGCAAAAGTCGCACACCCAAACAAAACAAAACAAGGCATTAATTCACTGCTTCCCATGGGCAGGAAGGTGTTCAGACACCTCCAGGACAGCAGGGCCCCATCACACGTGATGGTTAATTGGGAAGACAAAAACCATCACTCCCAATGTCCCCCTTCTTTCTCTTTGTATACTGAGGATAATGCCATATAGTCTAGAACATCCCTTTGGTCAGTTTGTGTCACCTGCCCCAGCTGTGTCTCCTCCCAGCCTCCCATGCACTCCCAGTCTTCTCAACAGAATGGCAGTGAGGAAAGGAAAAGCCTTGGCTCAGTGAAAACACTGCTCAGCAATAACAAAACATCTCTACATTTTAATCACTGCGTTCAGCACAAGTCCAAGACGGACTCATACAGTCAATGGGAAGAAAGCTAACTCAACCACAGCCAAAACCAGCACATATCCAAAATGTTGAAAATCACTGAAATTACATCAGTTGACTCTTCAGAATTTTTTTTTATTAAATTCTAATTTTGTAACTCAATGATTGATATACACTAGGCATTGAAATTAAACAAGAATAATTGGGAAGGCTTAAACTGCAAGTCTGAAAGAAAGTACTGTCATCAACCTACTCTATTCTGGTCCACTGAAGTCCAGCTGTATGCCATGAGAGGCTCTGTCACCACTGCTATGTCTGGGCATATTGCCCAGTCCTCTCTTCTGGGGTGTGTCCCTGGAGCTCCAACTCTGGGAAGTACTCAGAGGGACCAACCTTCCCCATCCTCCCTGCAGAGGAAGCACATAGCTGTACCACAAAATTGGAATTGAAAAGGTCTTAAGACTTTAGGTCTTTTGTTTTAACCAACTGGGGTATAAATCTTTGAGCACACAATTCAGGTCTCATTTGTGAAATAGCCACATAGCCCAAAACAAAACATGCCTTTGAGTGCAAGTGATGTTTTTCTTTTACTAATAAACTAATTGATTGTGTATCCAGAATGGTATTTTTAATGTCAATTTCTGACTTCTTTCAATGTTCAGTGATTATATAAAGAAATCTAAAAGCTATTGCTAGCAATAGTTGATGAAAATATCTTTGGAGCATGCAAAAGACAGGAAATCTACAGAACAGATTCTAAGGTCTAAGTAGAAATAGACTGAAATCACACCTGTAGCTTATGAATTGAACTCTAATCATATCCACAACCCTTTTAAAAGAGAGAGGATGAATAAATAAGTTTGGACATTTCAGTGAGACAGAAAAAGGAACACATTTACTATCGTTGTCCTCTTTCAGAAGCCCTGAAAGCATCTGTGGGAAAACAGGTATCTGAGATATTAACAGCTGACTTTTCTCCAGAAAGGAGACAAATGATGGGTGTTTGGATCAATGAAATGTTTCATGAATAAAACCATCTACAAAGCGCATGGAATAGCAGGCTGCTTGACCATTCAGTTAAAAGTGTATGACTTCATTTAGTAATTCATTAGATGCAAAAAAATTAGCTGTTCAAATTATCCCAGTGTTGAGAAGAAATGTTGATAACTGTGAGTTCACAGATAAAAATACTGGAACCTTACTCCACACTTTTGAAATCACATAGCCTTTGAAATAAAGGATAAAATTGAGTCTCAGGAGAATGGAAAATACAACATATGCAAGCTGATATACACCCAGTAAAACCACCTTCATAGATATAATTAGTTGCAGAAAACTATGGGAAAGTCTACTTCCAACAATGGCAAAGATATGTTGCATTTCTATATAGTAAAAAGTGTTGCTGAATTCCAGCACTGTAAAAAGCTGTAAGATATCACACAAGTTCTGCTTTCTCATGGAGCTCCTTCTTACATGCTTTGGGAAGGCAGAAACTGACAGCATCATTACTGCCACTTTTCCCTTTTGACAGGACATGGTGATGCATTGCCTCACTTTGTCGCATAAATGGTGCAAATGACAAAGTTTGGAGAGCACAGGTATTCCTAGAAGGTGCCAAGCAAACCACAAATCATATCAGCACGATCTGAGGATTTGAAAATAATTGTGAGTTGAGTAGTTTTTTGAGATTCAAACATATAGTGGTCCTTTTGGATCATTCATTTGCTGGCTGCAGCATTAAGCACTGGGAACAAAGTGATGCCTCAGATAATGTAAAAAAGAGACTTCACCCAATTTCCCCTTCTAATAATCATAGGATCATAGAATGGTTTGGGTTGGAAAAGACCTTAAAGGTCATCTAGTTCCCAGCTCTCTGCCATGGGCAAGGACATCTTTTATAAGATGTAGAAGTACTTATTTATTTATTATTGTATATTTATATGTTAGATATACCAAGAGGTTCCTGAAAGAGATTGTCTGAATTTTAGTAACAAGAACAAAAAAAAAAAAAGGAAAAAATTATTTTTGTCTCAATTCAGAAACGAAGTGAAAGACAACAGGTAGATACAATGTGAGAGGAAGAGAAGAAAGATATTACAGTACAATTAAAATTATTACAGTAAACAGTAGCCAACAATTACCTAGTCATAGTTCAGCTTTCTATGCAAAACATAGTACATCTGGAAGGCTGCTAATCATTAGCATTAGATCTGTCTTTAGTTCCTGCAATACAGCAGTGTTCTTTAGAGCTACTTGGAAAATTGTTTTCCCCAGTGGAGAAACACAGAAAGCTTCTTCTTTTGTCTGTATGAAAAAAAAAAAATCGAAAGTAATTCACACATTTTAAAATATTAGGGTCTGATAGGGCCAAGCAGATCATCTAGCCTGACTTATCATACAACTCAGGAATCTATTTTCTCTTAATTCTCTCTTTAATAATCAAAATAATATCTTTGAATTAATGAAGGGAGTTGTCCTGCCTTGATGAAGAAAAATTGGTACATGAAGCTTCAAAAAAATTCAAAGGTACAAAAGCTTAATTTGCTTTTGCTAATTTGCTAATCTGCCTAACTACCCTGACTGTTAAATATTTTGATATCTTCCTAGTTTAATTTTATCTGGCTTCACTTGCCAGTCATTTGTTGCAGTTTTGGTCTACTGCTAGATTTAAATGTTCATTGGCAGCTGGAATCATCTCCCAGGAAGGTAATTCAGGGCAGTTCTCATCCAGTTTTTAAATAAATAAAAATTTCTCAGTTCAAAACACTTTTCTCATCTTCAGAATAAATTTTCTTTATTTTTTTTCACTGTCACTATTTAATCTCTTCTTGATAAACTAGAGTCAAGATACACTGTCCATTTGCCAGAATGATGCTTCTTGTTCATTACACTTTGCTATGTTAAATTGCACATCACTTGGATGAACCCACCTTGCTTTGTCTTCTCCTGGTTTTTATGGCAGATGTTGCCGCTTTTCTCAGCACTAACTATTTTTCACAGAATCACAGAATGTTTGAGGTTGGAAGGGACCTCTGGGGATCATCTAGTCCAACCTCCTTGCTGAAGCAGGTTCCAGTAGAGCAGGTTGCTTTGGATCATGTCTAGACAGATTTTGAATATCCCCAGAGAGGCAAGACCCTACAGCCTCTCTGGATCAAATTAAGGTGTCCATGATGGTACACATACAGTATGTCCTTTCTGACAGTGTGAACTTAAAATGAACCCAGCATAGTCTAAAGAAACAGCTTTAGACAACAGTTCATATATTTGAATATAAAGTGCACTAAATCACAAAGGGATAATGATTATGTGGCTAAACACATCACAGTTGGCTGGGGGAGATGTCAGGAACTTCTTAGTGAGGGAGGAAGAGCTGAAGCTGACTACCTCAGAAGCCAATTTGCTCAGATATTCTATAAATACAACTGCTCTGTACTGTGTTTAAACACTTTGGATTAGTAGCTACAGTTCTCTGAATTCTGCATTTATTTGTCTGAAGAAGGTAGGTGCTGGAAAAGCAGAGAGGCTCAATATAACTGTTTCTGCTGGGTTTTGTACTCTGCACTGAGGTCCTGCCATGAGCAGATTCCAGCAGGGAACTAACATTACAGGATCAAGACTTAGGACCTGATTCAAGCTGCAGTCCAGTCTACTACAGAATGAAATCAGCTGCACTTCACACTTCTGCAATCTCCTCTCATCTGCAGAGATCACAACCTTATCCTCTTTCATTCCTTTTTCAGGTGTTGAGAGAAGGAATAACAGAGCTTTTCCAGGCCCTCTATCTATATGTAGCTTGAGCATACATCTCTTGCTTTCCTTGTTTTCCTCTGAACCAGGAGGAGAAGTATTTCCATTGAAATGCTAATAGAGGAACAAACTGTATAATAAGACTGCATCCCCTTTGGGCCTACATGTAATTTACACATAAAATGAAATTGCACATGGCCTTGTTTCATAGCATATTTGTTTAATTATCTTTCTTAAAAGCCTTTTTCAATTAATTTTCAATATTTAAAAAAGGAATAAAAATGCCAATTTATCTGTGTACCTGATAATTAAATACAGTTTGGGGAATAATTACATTATCTAATAGCAGAAATTTGTCCAGCTCTAATAACTGGCATTTTTCAACAGTTTTACTTGCTTTCTTGTTTTCCAACTGCTCTAATTCAAAAGAAGTTTACATTCTGGATGTTTCAGTCAGTCCTCACTCACCACATCAGACAGTTGACCAAAACCAGCTCTGTCTTTGCTGACAATGATACAAGAAAGGATGGACAGATGTAAGCTTCAATCTCTCCTAGAGGGCCATTTGTACATTCTATAATATACTAGTAAAAGTATAACCAATAGAACTAAGAAAGTATTAAGTTTTTCATCACCTCTCACTGACTTTCAGACACCCCAGTCTGACATACTGTGTTGAATTCTGGTAATTTTTTCCAAGAACACTGGGACATCCTTGCTCAATATCAGTGGGAACAGATGTGGAAGAGAGATGCTCAACAGATAATCAGATAGCAGTGCACTGATAAAAAAAAAAAAAAATGAAAAGGTGTTTAGCATAATCAAGAAAGTACCAAACAAGATAGAATTACTGTCTGAAAATACATATTGCTGGGATTAGTAACCAAAGATGAAAATCTTTAAAATGCTGAGGTCCAAATAGCAACTTTTGTGTCAAAACCAGCCTGCTGATTCTCCCGTTGATGAGGTAAGGAACAGCTCTGTGTGGAAAATGTCCTGCCTGGACACCCATTTCCCTCCTTCTCCCTATGAGTAGCCTAAAATTGGCCATTTCAGCCTGGCACAGTGCTGTGAAAGGGCTGAGGAGGTGTGCAGGGGCTCTCCTGCAGGTAAAGCACTTGTCTCTGCACGGTCGCAGCTGCTACCATTGCACCAGGTCACTACAAATGGGGAAGCCCCAGCTCTGAATTCAGTTTATACACCCATGAGAGCTGGAGCAATCCAATTTGAACTAAAGGGATATATGTAATGGGGTGAACAAATGCAGCAGCTTGGGGTTTCAAGGTAAATAAATGAAATTGCCTCCTGGAGATAGCTGGACATTAATATTGGCTACTATTGCATGCTGCAGGCAGAACAAGACTCCTTGGTTCATCAAGAACCCAGAACATTCATTAAGTCATTAAGGAACAGCCTAGGTGTAAAACAGACCCCACACAGCTGTGGCTGCCACAGAAGGAGCTGGAACTTTCTCATATGGGCCAGATATATAATATCAAAGATCTATTATATCCCCATAAATTGAACTGCTTCTGTACTCTTACTACAGAGCAATTACTGTAGCATGTGGGAACCACTTTGCCATTTAAAAGATTTACTAAACAGCAGACAGAGAGTTTCACCTTACCTCATTTAAGGAGAATATTTTCTGCCTGTATAAGCTGTGATGTTCTGTATCTGCAGCTGAGCTTGAGGCAGCAAGATGTAAAACAGTCATGTCATGCATTTCACCAATCTCGGGGTTGAGTGAGGGTTGATTTGTGCAACCAGAATGGCAGGGGGAAAAAAGAACAAGAAAGCATTAATGAAAATTCTTCTCAGTCAATTTTTCCAATGCCATTGTTACTAGTTGCCAAGTTTAGCTTCTGTTGCTGAATCACGTTAGGAATTCAAGGGGAACAATAGGGTTTCAGGTCAAGTACTTGACAGCTGCCTGACAAGGTAAAGATCAGGTTTTATTCAAATAGCAAACATCTTAAGGCAAAGCTTGGTTTCTCAGCTACTGCTCTCCACTCCCCAAAAATACAATGCTTCTCTCAGCCTGCAGCCCTGGTAGAAGAAGTAGTACCAAAAAAAAAAAATCACCAAAAACTTGAGAAACAAGCTTGCCAGCCTTATTTAAACATTTCTCTGCCCTTTCTCCTGCTTCTTTCTCTGTTTCTGGTTTATATCACTTCACCTTGGAGCTGATCAGGCTGGTGCTGACAATGAGGCTTGTTAACACTTTCCTTCCAGAAGGCTTGTTCTCCAGTTAGGCTGCCTGCCTCATTCCATGCAGCCAGAAGATAATGTAACTGTTCCCTTATTTAGTCCCAACAGCTTCTGCAAGGACAGCTGGTAGCTAAGGGTAGAGCTTTTAATCCCTGAACTGCCAAGACAAACTGGACAATAAACCAGCTCAATTTATAATTAAAAATAGTAATATTTTTTAAATGTCCCTATATGTGCATGTGTGTTTTGGGGTGTTTTTATTGTTACCTTTTTTTTGTTTGTTTGTTTTCAATGGAATTACAGTTCCAGCTAAGTACCTTGTAGAAGTCACAAAAGTGCCTGTTCAAAGTCTGTTATAGAAAGTGCTTGGTATTCAGTGGATGTTAAATACCTAAGAAGCTTAGACATCTAATTACAAATTCAGCTACTTACATATGTGGAAAACTTAGCTTGGAATGCTTTCTATGCAACTAACACTCATAATCTATGTTCAGTTGCTGTACCTGAAAGACCAGTTACATTTCTTTCTTAAAACCAGATACATTCTTCTCTATTACATGTAAGGTAGTTCAGTCAAGTTTCTATTGCACCCAGAAAACTACAGAAATTTGTGATCCTTTTTCTGTCCCAAGAAGCATCCCTTGTTATTTAAGGGATGCCATTACAACTGACAGAAGCAGTAATGACAAAAGGGTGAAATAGATGATTAGCTATATATTATGCTGCTTCCCTTTCTGGTCCTGGAATGGAAGGTCTGTGATTACAGCTGCAGTACAACTGAACCATAATACCATCTTGGATATGTCATACATGCAATTCCATCACAAATCATTTGCTTCTTTTGCTTTGCATAAGGTCTCACAGACTAAGGTCTAAGTTCTGATTATAGCTGTTCTCCACGCAGTCAACATCTTATTAATCCTCCCAAGCTTGAGCACACTGTGTTGCGCTGATTGCTCTCTGTTTATTTGGTATATGACTTCTGGCCTGCCTCAGTAAAGGATTGTAAAGTATTTGGTGATGATGATGTGGTCCTGAGAAGTGTTTCATAACCAGTGGGCAGCGAATTTTATTTGTATCAAAGAATATACTCAGGCTGGGGCCATTGCACCAAAACTAGTCTGAGGGGAATACTGTACATCACACAGCTTGATTTTCAGGTCATAACCTATGTGTTTTTCTTTGGACATATTAACAATGATAGTCAACAGAATCCATGATTGCTGATGACACAAGAGTGTATCTGCAGACTGAGTGGTCATGAGGAGTGACTGCAATTTTTTTTATAGCACTACAGCCTAGAGTTTGTCAGTGAAATGGCTAGATGTCAAGTGATACCTGTCAAATATAGAAATGTTTAACTCTATTCTTGTGTTAGTATCTGCACTTTCAAGGTAACAAGATTACTCCTTCTTCTGGTGAAGCTTCTGACTAAGTATTTATAGCCTTATTAAAAATAGAAGGACTCCTGAAAAATTTTATAAAAATAAGTATCCTTTGAAACAGTCAAAATTTAGCGATGTTTATTTTATTCCTTACCATATTTCCCTCATACTCTGCACGTGGGGACCATTTATTATGAAAGTAATTATAGAAGCTATTGATAGTGCTAACATACAAATATCAGCTGCTTTCCATGCTGCTGGAGACTTTGTGGTTCACTTTCATAAAGACTTAATTGAAGAGCACTGCTAAGGAAGGCAAAATAGACACTCCTTAGCTTGGTTTGATGAGTTGAAGCTTCAGTGATTCTTTTGTGGAATACTAACAATAGCACGAATACAATTCTCAACATATTAAAATTTAAGAACAGATACTCTACAGTCTCCCAGTGGGTTAGCTCCTACTTAGGTTTGGTCGAAAACTATGTTATAATCTTGACTTTAGTTAAAAGTAAAATATTAACAAGTATTTTGTCTTTTACAGTTATGCAATTTCAAATGTCCATCTAAATGAAGCTGGCTTCATCAGCTCCAAAAGTAAGAATTAAATTTCCTCCAAAGCTGCCTCTATCTTAACACCTCTCAAATTAAACTTTTTTTCTTTAGGAATTTAAATACTGGTGACAGGTTTCAGTGGGCATTGTGTAAAAATGTTGATTTTCATAGCACATGGTTATCAGAGTATAGAGAAAAATAGGGATATACTCTGTGGAATCAAAAAAACCTGCATGATCCTTCTTTTTTTTCAGATACCCATTCCTATCCAACTCCACTGTAGAGAGGAAAGCACAAAAAAGTAGTGGACACAGGAATTATGGAATTGTGGGAGAATGTAGCATAATGCAGAGAATATCAAGAATTTGAAAGCAAGGGAAATAATCCTTAGGTATGGATATGTAGGAAGAGTATTCTGTAAAGCTGGTCAAAGATGTGCTCAAATATCTTTTTCCTATGGTGTTTTTGACAGAACAACAATTTCTATGAGAGGATTGTCATTTGGGGGGAACATTTTACATTGCTGATTTATTCCAACAGAACAAGATGCGAAAATTTTGATAGATGAAAATTTGAACTTTTTTTTTTCTTGGCAAGCAGTTTTGAGCAGACTATAAAGTTCTTGGGTCCTTTTTAAGGGAATAAAGAACTATTCACTTCAAAACAATTTCTACAGTATGAGAATGAAAACAGGAAGGGGAAGGGTGTTAAAAAGACAAACAAAAAGAAGCTAGAAAGGAAAAAATGAAAAAAAGAAGTGGCATGGAATATATCTGGGAGAATTTTAATGGAGAGGAAAATTATCATTGTGAACATATAACAAGTCAAAAATAGCAAATAAATGGTACAAATTCATATGGGCAAACCCACATCTTTCTTATGACTCCTGGTAAAGAGAGTAGAAGATTTGGTTTTGACATTTTAGGTCTGCCAAGAAACTCATAGTGTTTCACCTAATCTGTTCATTGGTTTGCTTAAATTTGTTCTGTTCTTAATGGAGCCACCTTTGAAGTCAGTAGGAAGAGGTAATGCCTGCATATCAAATGGCAGGAAGAAAGCAGGTGCCATTCTATGTGTGGAGCTGTATGCCCAGCCCATCTGTGCCCCATGTGGTTTCATCATGCTCTTCCAAACTGTGGACTGCATTGCAAGACAAGGTAGAGGAAAAGAATTGCAGAGCCATTGCAAACCTAGGGGAAACCTGGATTTATTTTGTTTTACTTGCAAGTTGTTACAGTATGCCCCAACTTCTCCAACTTCACCATGCTTTGCTCCACCATCCTTATGGTGCTGACACACTTCTGTGCCTTTTCCTTTTGTTTTTGTTCCTCATGCCCCTTTCAGCCCTCCCTTCTCTGTGGCAGCTCTCCTTTGCTACCCCAGTCTGATCCCACCTTTGCGCTTTTTGGCAGCTCTCAGAAGCTTCTCAAAGCCAGAGTTCAAAGGAAATCCCACAGAAGAAAGGTTGCCCAGGGCTATGCATTTGCCAGCTTAAGCCTAGTTTTTAGCTCCTATCAGGATTTATTTTATAATGTCAATGTGTTACAGTAACACAATCCTTTCCGTGGTCTCCTGAATAAACCATCTCAGAGGAGTTTAAAAGTAAAAGCTTATACCCAGTGTTTACAGGGACTCCTATAAGAAACATTTTGTGCTCTAAAAAATAGGAAAAAATGTTGTTAACTGCTATAACTAAATGTCTAAAATGAAAGAGGAGACTGAGCATTTCACCTAGTTGGAAACTTTTGCTGTACACAGCAGCAAAACACAGACTACAACACAAGGGAGGAGCCACTGTAATTGCCTTTTCCTGTGATCTCTAGATTTTTGATTGAAAGGATCATGTCTAGGGGTCTATGCTCATTCTTTTCTCATAAGCTCTCAGTACTTAGAAGTCTTTTCTTCCACTCTTAATTTGCCTGGAGCAAGGCTTTTATCTAGACTTTTAGCCAAGAGGCACCTGCTGAAATATTCTTTGGTAGAAATTGTGCCATGGGTGTTTTTCCCCATTTGTCCAGTTCTATGTCATTAAAATAAGGTTGAATGCAATGAAAATAGGATTTGACACAGAAGAATGGCATTCTCTGAAAAACTTTATATAATAGGCAATTAACCCTTTTCAGTGCAAGAATTGAAATACTCAAAACTGCTGAATAGTATCCTCTCTCAACGGCCCTTTAGCACCAAGTCAAAATCAAATTGAATATTATAACCTCACTTGGTGGAAGAACCAAATTTTAATCTGCAGTCTCTGATAAGGATGATTTAAAGATTAATAATTTTTTTAATGATCTCTTACTAAACACGGTGGTCACTTGAGGAAATGCAAAGTCCATGCATCTTTAAAATTTTGTAATGTGTACCTAAACACCATTCTTCTTTCCTTCTTGCCTTCTCATCATGTGGTCATATGAAATGATTCAAAGACATTTTTTGTTTGGAATTTGGTCCAGGAATGAAAATAGAAGTGTTCAAAAATTTCAAAGGTTAAAAATTAAATTGAATCAAAGAGGATCCCAGATATATACAATTAAGCCTGGAATAGTTTTGGCCTTTGACAAAGCTGGCCTCAAAGCTCATCTGTTAGCCTTGCTTTGAGAGTGGGTCAGGTGAACTCTGTGTGAACTCTGGAGGTCCCTTCTGATCAAAATCGTTCTGTGATTCTATTTTATTATTGTAATGGAAGCAGATACTCAATGTGCAGAGAGGAATAATTTTTTAAAAAACAGAGTTTAAATTTAATCAGTTAGCAACAGCAAGTGGTAAAACAAAAGTCTCCAGCATGATATTATTTCACCCTGTGTTTGAGAGGCTAATCCTAGGCTTGATCTGAGAGTCTTCCCAAGAATGTAAATCCAATTACATATAAGACATTTCCTTGTAGACATACTGGAAATTTCTTTGCATTTACTTGCATGGTTCCTGTCAGATTTTGTTATCTGATAACACAGACACAAAATACTTTAACAATCTTTCTCTTCTCCAAAGATCTTAAAGAACATTACAAGCAGTCAGAAATTAAAACATGTATAGCTTTTAAAATGGGGATAATATTTTGGTTTTGCACATGTATCAGTTTAAAAACAGACAAAAAGAAATCAAGATTTTATAATGAAAATAAAGCAATTATGATTGTGCATCTAAATAATATAACAAAGGGCTTTCAGCCTGTGGGTGGCAAAGGCTAGAACAGTTTCATATGACATCTCTCTGCCTTCTTGGCTTCACAACTTTGGACTGTTTAGGAAATTAAGTAAGTTATAACAAATCTACAATTTAATGAAAAGGTATTTTTTTTCTCTCATAAGTGGTCATTTGTATAGGTTATAGTTTGTGAAAATTTTAGATCTTTATTCAGCAAGCATTCTAAAATATGCATTACAAAATATCTAATCCAATATTTAAATAGTTTAAAGTTAAGCAACAGAGTTTAATTTTAAAATTAGACAATGAGGCACTTGTTGGCATTTGACTGGTGCAAGGAGGTGAGTCCCATAAGAGATAGTCTCTAGGAATCTGAAGTCTTCCCTAGATAATATCTGCAGGGATATATAAATAGTTAAATAGATAAATAGATAAATAGATATATACATGGGAGATGCTGCTGAGTGCCTCAAGGTCTTCAAAGTGAGGAATATCCAAGCCAGCTCAGTGAGAAATTTCTGGAGCATGAGTCCAGTCATTCCATTCTATCTGAGTCCTGTGTCAGTCCTTGAGGCTCCTTTTCTGAATTTAACCACGAGATTTCTCAGAATAGAGATGGTGATCTGAATCAGGAGCTGCAATGTCCACACATGCAAACTCATGGGAGCTCTGCAGGGTGTGCTCTGCACTCTCAGGCACTGATTGTGCTCTGTCCTGCTTTATTCAAAAGGAAGAAGTCCAGGGAAAGATCAAAAACCTCAATCCAAAAGCTTTGATTCTTTTTCAGCCCTCACCAAGCTAGAAATGATAAATCTGGCATGAAATCTCTAACCTTTTGGCCTGCCAATTACAGAGAAAAAAATTCCAACCACTTCAGTTGCTTCAGATTTTTCCTAAGATGCATAAGAAGAGAACTTGGCACTCTATGAGTAATGTGCTAGGTTTACCCTTTTTGGCAAAGTGATGATGTATTCCCATCTTTCTGCAGTAAAAGTGCTGAGAAAAGGCCTTGTCTGCAGGACCTTGCATCCTATCATTGTGTTATACTTGTATCACCAAGTCCTGCTCTCAGGTACCTCAGTGTATATCTGGAAATGCTTTACTGAAGTGAATGGCTGTGATTCCAGCTTTACAGCTGCATCACTGGCAGTAGATTTTGGCCTTTGGCTGCTTATTTTCAGACTTTTCTCAGTGCACAGTAGCATATGTGCTATTTCAAAAGGAAAAAAGTCATAATGTTGCCATGATAGAAGTACAAGTGCAGCCAAGGGTGTTAGAGCACAGCTCTTGATTAGATCAAAATTGCTTAAGACAAGACTGACTTCTTCATTGACTTAACACAGCTGTAGGATCTGAAAAATTCTGATGGAAACAGCACCAGTGGTCTCCACAACCTCCTTAAAGAACAGTCTCTTACACTTAAAAATATCCCCCAGAAAGAAAAACAAACAAAAAAAAACCCAAAACACAACAACAACAACAAAAAAAACCCAAAAACCTAAAAAAGCAACCAAAAAACTACAAGAAACTAAAGTAAATGAGAAGCAGAGTTTTAATGGATAAATGTAAAAATTTTTTTTCTAAAGCAAAGCAAATACCCTGATAACTACTTAACACCACTGAACAGCAGTCAGAAAATTACAATCTAATGAAAAGGCAGTTGGCATAATTGGTAAATGAACTTTCTCTGCTACTCCACTGTACTCTGTCCAACCTGATATGTTAGCAACAGAATAAGCTTCACTTAACCCTCAGACTGGATGGATTAGGAGTTAAATACAGCAATTCTGATTATGATAAATAAAAAGAGATGGAGAATAGCAGTAAAGTACTTTGCATCCCATGAGTATGAAAACATTTAAAGTTTATGGATCTGGCACAGGAAAGAACAATCATGATTACAGCTGGATTGCATTTCAGTATTTAAATTGTGATCTTTGATTCAACACAGTTTTTCTAACTGGAAAAGCAAATGCATTCCAATTTTTTTTTTGTTTTTTTGTTTGTTTTAATTCACTTATTAACCAATTCAGCAGTGACTTTCCCAATACATTCCACATATTCTCTATGAATTTGCTGGTTTTGGTCAATTCTCCTGCCA
Organism: Oenanthe melanoleuca; assembly: GCF_029582105.1. Taxonomy (NCBI): domain Eukaryota; kingdom Metazoa; phylum Chordata; class Aves; order Passeriformes; family Muscicapidae; genus Oenanthe; species Oenanthe melanoleuca. The sequence continues at coordinate 215,521 of NW_026612651.1, forward strand.
GTGGATGTGGATAAGCAGATATGGGATATGCAGACCTTCAGAATGAATTAATTTAAAACTCCAAGTGAATATTTGAGGAGCTGTTCTGCAATAAACTCCTCTCATATTAGAGATGCAGATCCCTTTTGGACAGTTACAGGAATTCCATGTGTTGTATGGGTATGTTTGGGAGAAAAAAAAAATATTTTCCTGCCCCTATACCTCAGTTTCTAAACTGGCCTCCTGGGACCACACAGTGCATTCATATCACACAACCTTTCTGACATTTTTACACACTTCTTTCCATCCTGTACTGAGAAATTCACCTGAAAAAAAAGCTACTTGTTAATGGTTTCTAATGTCCTCTACTTTTTTGTCCAAACACACTGTTTTTTACTATCCATGTTAAAATAAACTCTAAATTAGACAAAACACACACTGTTAGTGCTAGTAAATCTTTGGACAAAATATTCACTATTACACCCCAAGTATAAGCACATATCATGGTGATTCAGAACCCACCAAATAGTTCTGGTCTTGAAACAGAAGATCAGAAATTGCCTTTAGCAGATTGCTTCCAGTACTTTCATATAGGTTGAAGAAGTTTCCACTAAATTGTTAGCACATCTCTTTGAACACAGATCTTAAATATTGCAAAAACAATTATGTTACTTTAAAAATGCATTAAATTGAGTTTTATTTAATTACTCAATGGCACTCAATGGGTTATTTTTCTGATATGAATTAAATCTTGCATTCATAGTTCTCTCAGGTTTGTTTTTTCCAAGAACTAGTGATTCTCTGCTGCAGATACAGTTTGTAATTCCTGCCCACTGATGTCTTTAAGGAAGACAGAATGTAGGATCAATACAATATTTACACTTACCTCTGAAATTAGAATAACTTGTTATAGACACGGGAATTTCACACAAGCAGACAGAAGTACAGCAAAACCATTATATCCCATTTCTTTTACAGAAAGATGTTGGGACAAAAACAAAAGAAAACAAAAGCAACAAACTCCAACAAACAAACAAACAAAACCAAGAAAACACTCCTGAAAAAAAAAAAAAACAGGATAGGAAGTTATTATTAGTGTTTGGCTTTGAGGTTCCATCTGAATATAAAAGGAGAACAACAGCACACTTGAAAACTGTCAGATCACAGAGTCTTTAGGTGATTACTTGGCATGCTTGGGTCCTTCTGAAACTTACATCACAGAGAGTGAGGACAGCTCTCGTTTGTACTGACAGTTATTTGTGGAAAACCTTGGCACAATTCTGTCTTGCCAAACAGGTACAGACAGTGTAAAGTCCTCCCTTTCACTAAATTAAACTGGACTAAAAACCTGCACAACATTAAGATCGGGTTCATGGAGGAAAAAATCTCATAGAGTTATTCTGCAGTCGCCATTCTCTTTTCTGGGGATGGAAAAACCTGTGCAAATGCTTTTGTTATACAGAAGCGGCCACAGAAAATTACAAATATTTCCCTAATTCCTTTTCCTAAAAGTCTCCTAAAAGTGTGATTTTCTTTACTCATTTCAATTCATAGATAGTACTTCTCTAAAGTAGGAAAGATATATCCAACTTTTTTGTGTTTAAATATGGAGCTGAAAACCCTAATAGCAATTTAATTTGACTAAATACTTACATACTTTATGGTCAATCATCCATATCTTTTACAAGGTTCCTTGCCTTTGGAATTAGTAATCTCAAATGGTTCTACATATGAGCCTTGTCTAACATGACATCTATTGAAACAGACTGTGGAACGATCACTTAGAGATGAGAACTTTGCTACAGTTTTAGTGAACCAAAGCTAAGAGGAAAATTATTCAATTATAGTAAATTTAAAGTAGCTTCATATTTGATAAAAGTGGTTCTTCTATCATCAGATCGTCATATTGAACACCCTTGAGCAGCAAAACAGCTCCAGAAATGCCAAGGATGTTTTAGCCACTTATTAAGAAAATTCGTCTGTCCTGATTGTTTTATGAACACTTTGGCTTATTGTACAATAATGGCTATGAAGATGCTTTTGGTTAGTGTATTTATGGTCCAATTTACCTTGGATAGCAGTGCACCAGAGAGAGCAGTGCTAGGAGAAATAGTGGTAGAATTTTTGGCCCTGTAATTAACCCAGGGGCCAGCAGTGCTCTGGTGGCACCTACAGAAGTATCTAATGCAGAGAATTCAGCCCTCCTATTTCAGTATAATATTGAGAAGTCTGTGGGGGAGGGTGGAGGGGCTCAGTCCTGATTTCTTCCACGACATACACCCCAGATCACTGTGATTTGCCCCTGTCTGTTGAATGCCTCCCCATAGATCTGATCAAGTGAGATAATATGCTGATAGTGAAGTCAACCAAAAGAAATAGTTTTGGGGGACAGGCAGTACAGGCTCTTGAATTTGAGAACACTCAGGCTTACAGGAAGACATCAAAAGTCCCTCCTTTAAAAATCAGTGGTTTGCCAGTCTTCTTCTGAAGCCATTATTAAGCTCAAATTCAACAGTTGATTTAATGCTTGTATAAATACAAGAGTAACAGATTGCAGTGTCTTTCAGCTCACCAATTTGTTTTGTAATCAGCAATCCAGATGCTCACTTTCCAAAATGGAGGATGTCATCGTGAACAGTCTCAGTGGTGATGCAGCTTATAACACATATATCCCAGAAAACCTTGTCTGGAGTAACTACAGCTGCTGGTGACAAAGTTGTGAACATAAATTCCTTCTAAGGATCATCTCCCAAGTCACTTGCAGTTTTCACTCTAGAAATTAAATAAGTTCTATGAATGGCTAGGAAACTATAACATCTTGGGCTCAGATGAAAATATTTATTTGCCAGTACTAATTCCTGCTCAGCCTCAGAGCACATAGAATTGGACAAATGGTCAGACCTTTTTTTCCCACTCCCTTTGAATGAGTCTTGTAAGCAATAAAAGTTAGCAGAAGTTCACAAAAACCAGTGTGCTCTGTACTGTACTTTAAGTGAAAGGATAATGCATGAATGACTATGATAATGATTGCTTTTGGGTTTTTTTCATAGCATGTGCACCAAGCTGCTCTTTGGGAAGTTACTTGTAGTTGGAGTATACAGAGATCACTAAATGGTAGTTACAAAAATCCTGATTTTAATTGTTTTGTGTTCTACTTCGGATTCCTGAGCTACTCAATTCATATCAGCAACCAATCAGTATCAGAAAATGATGCTATGCCTAGAGTGCTCAGTCATTTATCATGGAATTTACTCTGTGTTATATTTACTTCTGTGGCATTTATCGTAACTTGCATTGCAGTTCTATTTGATTTAGCTACTTATTTATTTTTAAGCCTGAATATAGCAGAATATGCTTTTGCTATAGAGCAAAATATATTTATGGTGTTGTTGTTACTACTACTATCACTTCTTAAGATAAGCATTTACCTTTCTATTTTTTATATTGTAATGGCCAAATTAAGCCTGACTAAGCAAAAATATGGTATCTGTAAAGTGGAGAAGATAGTGTTTTTTCTTGCCTTTTAACCCAAGAATTGTCAACTTCTTTGTGGTAGCAGGGCTTGACACTTAGGGTAGCTTGAACCTGCTTTGCATACTGTGAATTCCTTCAACAGCAGCATGAATTGTGACAGGGGCTAATTAGAATTTCCACCTCCTCTATTCAACTCTTTTATTTTTGATGAGTGCAAGAACCAGTAGAGGAAGATTAACTAAAACCAGATAAAGAAATTAGTCTCCCAATATGGAAGTTAAGGAAAGAGAAGACGTACATTGCAATAGGTACTTCTGAACATGCATGTTTGGGAGTGAGATATTTATATGAATATATTTACACCTTAATTCTTTTGTGTTTGGTACACAACTGATTGTGACTTTGTAACATTTGAGAACAGTACTTGTGATGACTTCCAGCTGCTCCTTCAAGGTATCCATCCAGACCCCAATGAAGCTGGGGACAGTACTCCTAATTGCTTTACTTGGTCTTAATTTCTAGTTTCATGTGCACAGGGTACAAGCTGGTACTTTTTTTATTTGGAAATAGGGTGTGACAATTAACTTTCACTGGAGGTAACCAGCCCCTTTTGATGTTACTCACATTATATACAAACATTTTTGAAATCAGGTGAAATCCCATGGGAAGGAGATGCATACATCTACTGAGGTAGGCTGCAATTAAATAGATTCCAGTGCAGACACATGAACGTACAATCAACATTTGTTATTATTGTCCCAACTAAATATTTATATTGCTGTAGCCTGTAAGAGCCTCACTCAAATGAAGCCTTAAGTTTTAGCTTTTAGCTTTCATATTTTTCAGATTCTGTGCTGCCTTGGTGTGTAACTCTGAACTTCATATTAAGTGTTATAAGTTCTCTTCACAGGTCTGTCAGACCAAACAATCCTTTTCTAGCTTGAGAACCAAGGACAGCCATTACAGCCTGAGGCCCAAAGAGCATAAACAACAGCAAAGTGAAGGAAGCAAGCCAGGAAGATGGGACTTCATGACCTGTAGCTGTAATTGGACAACTGACTTCAATATATAAATGTACCAAAACTGATAAAAGTGTAAAAACTCATGACCAGGATCCATCTTGGATCCATCCTGGGTGTAGGCCTGGCCAGAGTCTTATACTGCCCAAGGTGTATCCATTTGAGACCTTTTAATAAATACCTACTTTATTCTTTTAACTCTGTCTAGTCTCTATTCCAGATCAGCCTTTCTAGGCATCACAAAAACATTGTCTGTTATGTGCCACTCTACTTCCAAATAAATCAAAGACTGTTCCAGTTTGTAGCATCACACAAAGGAGCAGTGGCATTTATCAGCTATGTGGCTGAACTAAGAAGTGAACAGGTCTGTTTAGTATTGCCCTTGTATCCTCATCATTAGAAATGATGCCTGAGATATTTATAAATTATGCTTCTCAACACAGCAATCCAGGCGCCAGGTAAGAAAAACATATCTTGCAGTCTCATGTAGCCAACCAGCCTGTCCTGTTCCATTGGCTCTGCTGACTGAGAGTTGATATTGTTCTTAGTGCAGCTATTGTGCATTTTCTCATAGAGGCCTTGTGCTCATGATCTGGCTATATGCATGTGTAGAATTTAGATTAAAACTCTCTGCAATCAAGTTGTGTTTGTACAACATCTAGCATGGCATGAGACCCTGATCCCCCATAGAGTCCTGGGACTACTGCACTATGAATGAGTGGCTAAAAATAGGACACTAATATAGTGTAGCTAAAAAAAAAACCAAAAAAACAAACAAACAACAACAAAAAACCAGCTTAAACTAGTCTGCAAATAAATATTAAACAATGATGATAAATAGTTTTTTTTAAAAAAAACCTACTATAAAAGTGCCATTGCATCTATTTATTACAGCTCTTATGCATGTGTTTAAAATTATGGATATGAAGAGTCCCAAGGTTTCAAGGATACTGGTCATATACTTAAAAATTAAGCTTTGAGTTAGTGAAATACAGCCTTAAAGAAATACAGCCTGGATAGTCTAATATGCACAATGAATTAATCACCTGACAGACTAATTATGCTGTACTGAAATGTTGATCCCAAGTATAATCACACCAAACTTGTCAAGCTGCTCAGAACTGAGGCAACTTGTAAGGCTGTCTGTGCAGTGTATGTGCAGATATTGAGTCAGAGATCAGCCTGCCTCAAAGTTAGCTAACTTCCAGGAATCCTTTGTGTACACTGACTTGAAGGGTAAATTTCTCATGTAGCAGGTTCAAAAAGATGAATTGTTCCTCCTTATAAGCAAGGAGAGAATTCCTGATCATGAAGTCCAACAGAATCAAGCCAGCTTAAGAGTGGGGAAAACTGCTGAAAGCAGTAGACTGTGAAGAATTCCATCACTGGCCAAAATTGTGAGGGGCCCATCAGAAAAGGCAGTTTCTTCATTATTAGTGTTATATCAATATATCAGGACAATGGACACCCTCTATGGTATGGTTATCTCAGCCAGGGTGCTTATTTTAGGAGAGATCTTAGGAAGATGGTTTGATGGTAAAATCTCCAAAGCTTTTAAGTATTGAAGGAGATCACTTTAGGACTTCTGAAACTATTCCCTTTACATTCCACTTTTGCATGCTTAATTTACTGCTGTGGTCAGCTCATTAGAATTATGAATGAGGTAACAATTTCATTCAGGTTATTCTGTGAAAAATCCAAGCAGTCACTGCAAACCTGAAAAGTTAAACTTGCAGCCTGAAGTTTCATAAATAACTGCACTTAGGAAGAATATGAGATATCTTTTACTGTCCCTATCTAGACTGTATCCTTAATGGGGAATAACACTGGGGAGTTTTTTTTTTTTTCTCTTTCTTTGACGCTTTTTGATACTTTTGTTTTTTACACAATATAAAGATTGTGGAAGGCAGACCAGCTTTTAGCAAGCAATATCACACAGCTTTGTTTCCTACCTGACTTGTTCTTTAATTACAGAAAATTAAATAAAAGAACTTCTCCCACTCTAAGTGTATTTGGGAAATGTTCAGACACTCTCTTAAAAGTGCAGAACTTTAGTGCCTTTAGGATATAACAATGCTTTATTTGGATTCAAGTGATTAAAGAGCTAATTTTCTTAGTGGGAGGTTAGTACATTTATACAGAGAAACTGTATTACAGGGATATGGCTGCATTTGAGTTCCACGGGGGCCCAGGGAATTTCAAATTCCCATCTCTCTGCTTGTAGCAGCAAAGACCATAAAAAAGAAGAAGAAAAAACCTTCAGTGTTTTGTATCTTCCAAGTCTGGTGTCTTCTATATAGCTGAAGACAGTTACATTCATTTTTCCCCACGGGACTAACTTTTTCTCAAGTAGTCTGTTTGGTCTTTTTAATTGTGAAGTCATAGAGTTAATTTCCTCTGCATTGATTTTCAAATGATGCTGTAAATGTGAGGTTCAGATTCTGTTTCTGTCTAACTGATTTGGTTGCTTAGTACTTTCAAAGACGTTTGATTTCATCCAAGTTAAAAATTTGAATACATGAAACAAAGATCAGAGCATAAAATCTGGGCAATACTACATAGTTTTTATAGTGTCGTAGAGTTGGTTCCAATAAAAGAAAGGGCTCTGTAACTGTAATATTTTCCATTCTATATACAGAGCAAAATTGCAGCATGTATTTGGAAGAATTATTTCTCTTACTTTTTTATGCTGTAACAATTTGCTGAATTAAGTTTGATGATGCTGTTCTCTGTCCTGGCAAAAAATCTGTCCGAATGCTTTTCCGCAGTATTATCTGGAATGAGAGTGCTCAGTTCTAGGTGATGAAGATTATGGTCTCCAGTTGAAAGCCAGGCAGGCATTTCACCCAAGAGAAGTGGAAATAATCAACAGTGAATTTGGCCTTGATCCAGGAATTAGCACATTTAGGCTTGCAGCAATGTCACCGTCAGTGGTTATGAGTCATTGGCTTGGATTCACCCAAGTGAAGACATCTCCAGCAGAGCTGCTGGTTCATGTTGGATTGCCCCTGCAGTGAGTTCAAATGAAATGAGTTGTTTGCTGAGTGAAAGGTGTGAAAACCTTTAAGCACATGTGGATTATACATTTTGTCTAACCAAAACCAGTACTGCTTTTGGTGTGTAGATGGTCACAGTCACCGTCCAAGCTGAAGTGAAGCATCTCCTGTAGGGCTCTGGAAAGTCTCATGCTGCTTCTGTGACAGTGGAGCCCCATTGCATACTCTGCACACTCCTTCAGGGATGAGGGGGATGCGGGGGATGAGGGGGACGCGGGGGACGCGGGGGATGCGGGAGATGAGGGGGATGAGGGGGATGCGGGGGATGCGGGGGATGAGGGGGATGAGGGGGATGAGGGGGATGCGGGGGATGCGGGGGATGAGGGGGACGCGGGGGACGCGGGGGATGCGGGAGATGAGGGGGATGAGGGGGATGAGGGGGATGAGGGGGATGCGGGGGATGAGGGGGATGCGGGAGATGAGGGGGATGAGGGGGATGCGGGGGATGCGGGGGATGAGGGGGATGAGGGGGATGAGGGGGATGCGGGGGATGCGGGGGATGAGGGGGATGCGGGGGATGCGGGGGATGAGGGGGATGAGGGGGATGAGGGGGATGCGGGGGATGCGGGGGATGCGGGGGATGAGGGGGATGCGGGGGATGCGGGGGATGCGGGGGATGCGGGGGATGCGGGGGATGAGGGGGATGCGGGGGATGCGGGGGATGAGGGGGATGCGGGGGATGCGGGGGATGCGGGAGATGAGGGGGATGAGGGGGATGAGGGGGATGCGGGGGATGCGGGGGATGCGGGGGATGAGGGGGATGCGGAGGATGCGGGGGACGCGGGGGACGCGGGGGATGCGCTGCTGCCCGCAGCGCCGAGCGCGGCTGCAGCGGAGCAGGCGGCACCTCACCCCCTGCCCTCGTCACTGTCCCTGCCCCTGTCCTTGTCACTGTCCCTGTCCCTGCCCCTGTCCCTGCTCCTGTCCCTGCCCCTTTCCTTGCTCCTGTCCCTGCCCCTGCCCTTGCACTTGTCCCTGCCCCTGCCCTTGTCACTGGCCCTGCCCCTGCCCTTGCTCTTGTCCCTGTCCCTGTCCCTGCCTCTGCTCCTGTTCCTGCCCCTGCTCTTGTCCCTGCTCCTGCACTTGTCCGTGTCCCTGCTCTTGTCCCTGCCCCGTCCCTTCCCCTGCTCCTGTCCTTGCCCTTGCTCTTGTCCCTGCTCCTGCACTTGTCCGTGTCCCTGCCCCTGCTCTCCCCCCGCCCCAGCTCCTGCCCAGTCCGTCCGCCTCCTTCCCCAGCCCCTGCCCGTACCTGAGAGGACCCTGCTCGCTCCCTGCCCTCACTCTGCCCCCTCCCCCTGTCCTCTGCCCCATTCTCTGCCCCTGCCAGCCCCCTGCCTCCTCACACGCCCCTGCCCATGTCCTCCCACCGCTCCTGGCTCTCTGACTCCTCCAGACCCACACCCTCCTGGCCATGACCCTCTGTCCGTGTGACACCTCCCATCGCAAAAAACCATCGCGCAGGGCTCAGAGGTGGCCGGTGGAGCTCTTTTAGCCCCACGCTGGTTTCCAAGGTAGAGCAGTTGACACGGGCTGGGGGCTGTGTGGAAAAGCCTCTGCACTGAATGCAACCAGCACGGGTCTGCAAATGAGAAGGGAAGGGCGCTGATGGGTTTCTTTTGCTTGTTTGTTTGTTTGTTTTGGATTTTTTTTGGCGGGGGGGGGCTGGTGTTTTGTTTCGGATTTTTTGTTTGGTTTGTTGTTTGTTTTTTGTTTTGCTTTGTTCCCCCCCACCCCACCCCCCCGCCCCATATTTGTTGGTGGCTGAATTTTATTGATTTAGTATCTTAATTTGCTTTGTCTAACATTCCTGGAGTTTTGAACCACATTTTAAGCCAAAATGTGTGGGTCAAATTCCGAGAGGCATTTTTACCTTCCTCTTTCTTTTGCCTCTCCTGCATCCAGCATCTCTTGGAACTGGGTTGTAAAAGACTGGCCTTCCATCTTTCCTACTGGGATGGTAAGATCTGTGTGCATTATGCTCAGTAAATATTACTTTTACATTTGGATCTCTGCTCATTTCCCTTATGACCCCTGACAGTCTCCTCCTAGGGTTTGATTATAAGTCACTATAGTCTGGACTGTACTGGAGTCTCGTAAGGCTTCGATTAATCCACCGCACCTAAGCATTGCTGTGACTATAAAAGGAAAAGTTATGATTCTGAATAAGCATCGTGTGGAAGAAAGAAGCCAAAGCATAAAGTATTAAACTTTCATCCAGCACCATAGGAGAGATGTAGTTATTAAATTTCAGCTGCTTATCAAACTGATATGAAAGTCATTTTGCATGATTGCTTTGCATCCTCGAATCTTCTGCAGTGCATCCCTGTGCTTTCTTATTAGAAAAATACTCAAAGGATAAAAAAGCTGATAATATTATTCAGTTTTGACAATTAGGTAGAAAAAACATTTTAAGAAGTGCTTTTTTTATTGCAGCTAGTAATAATAGCGGTGGTCCTCCTGGTAGCAGTCTCTTCTGATGCTACCCAGGGTGATGCTAGCTTTACCCTATAATGGCCAAAGCCCTGATGGTTATACTGGTAAAGCTGCTAAGGAGTGTGAGCCAGGATGTCATTCAATATCACAAACAATGTACGCAGCCACAGATTATTTTGTCTTCAGAGGTCCTCAGTTTATGGTTTTTTCACTCCCTCTTTCCTGTTTCAAGATTCAAAAGTGGACTGGGAGTGGGGCAAGAGGAACAGTACCTTCCCTGCCCTGGACTTGCCTGCAGCTGCTGTCCATTCCCTCAGCATCCTGTCACGTTAGCCACTTGAGCAAACCTATCTCTGTCTATTTCTAATCAATCTCCCATACGCTTCAGCTGCCCAGCAACTGCCTTTAATTATTACCTCCCCACATTGTGGTTCCCTTCCAGCTCTGCTTAATCTGCTCCTTATGTTTTGCGTGTGAATTTATGCAAAGCTATGAGCATTCATGGGAATGTGGAGCCCTTAGAAGATGAGAGCAAATCATCCCTTCTCCCACAACTCTCCCTTTCCCCACCATGGGTTTCCACAATTTGATGCTTGGTTGTTTTGTTTTCCAGTCTTCCAATAATTTCTTCAGTATTCTCTCTGCCTTCCCATTTTCTGTCAATGCTTCCCCATCTCCTGCTGGGTTTTACTCCTCTATGATTTAATTCACTCTCAGCAACTGTCACAAAGCTGATGGCTCCCTAGGATTTATCTCTTTATCTTTGGTTGCTGCCTTCTGTCCACTCCTTTCATCCCAGACTATCCACACACATCAGTGTCCACGTCTGGTCATAAGGCCAGAACAGCAAAAATGTGACCTCTTTGAGCCATTGTTTCTCCACAATTGCACAGAATTATTTCTCTGTGACACAATGCTGGAGACTATTAGCACCATACCTCCTCTTCACATTTTCCCTTCCAGGTTTAATTTCTACAAATCAAGTCTCTGTTTTTCCTACCTTTACAAAATATATCTCTCTTATATTAAAAGACCCCCTTAAATCTCCCTGTCTAGATTTGAGTTGTCTTCCCCAGGCTATGAAAACTTTTTCCCCAGGCTATAAAAACTGATTTTTTTTACCTCTACAGACAGCAATTTGCCCCACACACAAGACAGCTCAGAAGTCTTTCATACTTCTAGATGTTGAAAAGATCTGGAATGGTGAAGTTTTCCTCCCTGGGAGAGGAATTCCCATGACTATCCCTACGTAATGCATGTCTTTGAATAGCATTTAGGCTGTCCTGAATTCAGGGTGGGGTAGTTCAGATTGCAACTCAGGGGTAGGTTCCTTTGACCCTTTAATGACAACAAATGTTTTCCCTGGTACTCAGCCACCCATCAAAACCTTGTCCTCAGAGCAGAGGTGGCTCTCACTTGGCATTAGGGAGCAATGCAGTTGTCCCAAGGAGCTGTAGAAGCTGAAGGGATCTGGGCTGGCAAAAGGGATGAATTATAGGAAATGCTTCAGCAGGAGAGAGGGAGAATCACAGTGTTAGGAAAAATATTCTGACAATGAGACTTGCTAAGATGGTGGGGGGAGGACAATGTCTCCTTTGCAGGATTCATCATCAGAATATATTTATTACTGTGTTGTCCAAAGTACTTTACAGATTTTAATATATGATTGTATCTTACACCTTGGCAAGGAACAGAACAGATGTCCTTACAAAGGACAATTTAATCAAGAAAAAATAACAATTAGGCAGGAATTTGCTGAAGAAATCTGTAACTGTTAACTAATGGCCAGCCCAAAAATGTAAAAAAATATCTGGCCAAATTTTGCCATGCTGACCTATGACTTCTAAAGCTCTACATTTCAGTCTTATATAGTTTTTTGCACCAAATACCACTTTACAGAAATAAAGTAAAAAATATCATCTTATTTCACTGTCTGTGGGCTAATATTTTCTCTCTGAAGGTAGATAACTCCATTTTCCACACAAAAATCAAAGGCAGGTCACATGTTGAAAATATATATAATGTCCTCTACAGAGTGCTTTAACATGCCCAGCAGTATATTCCCACTTTATTCCTAGAAGAGTAAAATTACAGTGTGTAGCAAGGCTGGCACCACGCTTCCATGCAGTGCAGACATTAGAGCAGAGGGAATAATTCACAATGAATAGTTCAGTCAGTAAGTTTAGCCCTTTTTCTGCCTATGGGATCTCCATGGGCAGACTGAGGTTTCCTTGAGTTTATTATGCAAAAGAATACAAAGAGATCCTTTTTCCTCTCTAAGTACTTCTAATTGCTCAGGAACACTTCTCTGTGAACATGCCCCGATCACTTCTTGAGCTTTGTTAGATATGACTGCTTTGATGAGTCACATGGTGTTGATTATTTTTCCAATGTGTTGAGCTTGCATATATTCATGTGTGTGAATCTAATACCCAGTTTCCATCAATAGTTATGCATGCTGTTCTGAAATTCTCACTGAATAGCCACAATAGTAATTGAAGCCTATAAATGTCCCTAGAAAGCAAACACAACTAGAAGACAGTATGGGTGAGAGGAACCCATTTGCAAATTCCAGTAAATTAACAATGGTTGATAGCAATCCATTTCCAAATTCCATCAAAGGCAGGATTTTTTTAAAATAGCATTTAGCCAGCTATAGTAGATTCTGTGAAAAACATTGTCAACTCTCTGCTTTCCATTCATTTCATCCTGTACTTCTCTCTTCTCATGAAGTAGCTATGGGAAGGAAATAATAGTAAACTTCTTTTTCCCCCTGCCCCACAACAAAAAAAAAACCAACCAAACAAAAAAAAAAAAAAAAACAACACCCAAAGCAACAAAAAGCAAACCCACAGGTTTAAAGTAAATATCTTTGAGCACCAAATATCTATCTCCTATTTTTCAAGCCCAGACTTAATACACTGCAGTTGTACCTGGGAGGTCTAGTTTGTTCAGCACCTATTGCCTCCAGGATGATGATTCAATTAAGAAATATAAAAGATAATATGATGCTATAGGGACAAAAATACTTTTGAAATACCCAGGCTTTCTGTAAATAGAGGTACACTTCTTTGAAAGCAAACATTTCCTGTTAAAATGCATCAGCTTTCTATTCTGTGATCCTCCACTCCAAATTATAATAGAAAATATATAATGGAGCATAAAAACTAACAGATGAGAAAAATGTACCTTCAACGTGAATTTCCCCTCCTAGTGCAAGGCTACTCTCAAGAACCTCACTGCAGCTGCAGACTGTTACTAGGGCATAAATTAACTAATTCTCACCAAAATTCCTTATGGTTTTTTAGGAAAAATGAGGTAGTACCCTTTCTTCATCTGGGCAACTAGAAAAAAAGATGTGAAAAATCGTCAAATTTTGCCTATGCACCTTGTGAGACAAAATAAACCAAAATACATATTGTGCAATATTTGTTTTGCACAGGGCACTGGATGGGTGACTTTGTTGCTTGCTGAGAGATCTAAGTCCTTCTGCAAAGTTTGTTTTGGACTGGGAGATGAACAATATGAGGGAGTAGAAGTGTGTAACTGTGAACACTTCAGGATGCATTATTGCTTTTTCATTACAAAGGGGTAAGAAGTGAAGTCCAGTCCTTTGGATGTAATCCCAGTACTTGTTTTGCACCTAAATTACTTGTAGTTATTGAAACAGGGTTGTTAAAACTAATGATTAAATTCTTTATCTAATCAACAGAAAATCTGAAAACCTCCTGATTAATTCTGCCTGTTTAGGATTTTATCCATAAAATTTATATTTCAATTACACTTTTTAGGCAAACTGTAACTCCAGTGTCAGGAATGGGGATGGATTGTAATCAGTAGCAACAGCCATAGCAGCTTTAATCCAAGTATTTTCCAGTTTTTGAGTGCTGAAATTCAGAATGTCACTGCTTCCTTTAAATTTCATAGGTGCATTTCCATTGTGTTTTGATAATATAGGAATTGAACAAGCAAAAAAATCGTTTGTTCTGATCTTCACATAGAAGAGGTAGAAGGCAGTTACCCTCTGCATATCCTGTCACTACATGGATGGAAAACAATTTGAATAAAAGTTACAATTACTTTGTTAAACAGTGCAGTGAAATCAGAACTCTGGAGTAGTTATTTTATGTTTAGGCTTAGTAGAAGTGGATGGAAGAGATTCTCTCTTCTTCCTTCCAACATTTAACATTTTGCTCCTTTGCTTACCTCCCTTCAGGTAGCACTCATGCACACCTTTCTTCACATTTCTTACTCTTGCACAATCTTATATCCAACTCCTACTCATTTAGTCATTCCCCTCAAAGCTGGGGATAGCGTCCATATCCACACATTCCTCCTTAACCAGAATCTAAATGTTACCAAGTTTCCAAATGTTCTGGCCAATTCCATGCATCACGTTCTGGACAAACATAATTTTTTTTCCCATTTTTTTCCATAATTGTCAGAGATGGAGCATGTACACCCTTCAGTAAGTGTGTGCTTAGTTCCATATCCAAAGTAGCTGGTCTTTTGTTTTTAAGCACAGGCTCTGCCAACCAGCCCTCACCCAAAGCTCTCCATGCCCAGGTTCCTTACACCCTTTATTCCCATCTTGTGGTGACTTCCTGCACAAAGCTTTTCCTCCTGCTGCCTATCCTTTGGGCTGCATCAGAACCAGGGGAGGGAGATGTTCTCTCCTATTATCCAGAGATCCAGCCAACTCCAGCAAGCAGGAGCAAAGTCCTGCTCAAGGGACAGGGCTGCGTATTTTAGGGAATGTGGTGTAACTGTGCAACCTGATTGACCCTGGACATTCTGGCAAACATTACAAGCCTCCAAAGAGCATAAATAAATGTTGTTGGGTTTTTTTCCAGAAGCTTAAGATTTGACCAGTTTTTGAGACCCAGTTTCATATTGCAGAGCTGTTAAGGAAAAAAACTGAGAGGTATACTGATTTTTAAATACTAGCAAACATATTTTCCCTAATCTTTTCTCAGAAGTGAATATTCACCTGAAATAGACCCACACAGGAGAGAACTTCTGGTCTGAATGTTAAATTCTGGCAAAGCAATACTCACTGACAGTAGATTTTGCCAAAGAAAATTTCCATCCACCCTCATTATAGATATGGATATTTGAGAAAAAAATTCCACACTAAAGAAAGAAGTCTTAATGACAATAATTGAAAATTAAGTTGTCTAATTAAGTATCAAATACAAACAGGATGGTTTCCTTTCTCCGGGCTTGGCCTATCAATATGTAGCATTCCTTAACCTACAATGAGAATGATTATTTAGCCACCTGAACATTTAATATTTTAATTTATTGTCAGGATCTATCAGAAGGTAAAAATTTGCACCTGTTTCACTGATGGAGTGAAATTTTCTCGCTATAAGCAAGAAATATGAAGTACAAATGGTAGGTCATCCAACATCCCTTTGAGAATATCCTTCTGGGCATTGGTCACTGCCAGAAAAAATTGATTTCAGACAGAAGTATAATTATCCCTATTAAGAACCTGTACAATTAGCAACACTTGCCACACAGTGGAGTCTAGGTTACCATGGTACTGCTCTATCTCTAGAGTAGGAAATAACTGTGGTATATCAAATTCGTCTTATGGTAATTGTTACTTTTTTACTGACCACCCACAAGGCATTAAAAGTCTCCTGCTCAACTAATTCACCTATTTTAAAGCATATTATGGCTAAATTTATTCTCCATTCCACCTCAAATCACTAGTGTTCCAAGTACATTATGCTGGGTTTTGAAATACCCCAGAACATATGTTTATGTGATGAGTAGGAAAGAGGCATTGAAGGTGGAAGAGAAAAATGGAAAATAAACATATTGGGGGCATGGGGTTCAGGGGAGTGTCTGAGGTGCCTCTGTGCAGTAGAAGAGAGATGGCAAAGGAATGAAGGCAAATGTGAAATACGTGTATCAGGGATGATTTTATGACTGCACAGGAATACTCCACTGAAGGAGACAGGAAGAATAAATTCAGCAACATAAGAGATGAAGAAGATGGTGAAATTGTGCCTGACATTATGATTGAGCTCCAAAGAAAGACTAACTCAGAAAAGAGTAGAAAATTTCCTTCCACAGATTCTCCCACAAGCAAATAAAACCTGCCCCCACTGCAGAGAGAGCTAGGGACTGGTGGAAGATCAGTGTATGGTGAAACAGAAGGAGGTATGGGAATGGAACAAGTGAGTGGGGAAAAGAGAGAAAAAGGAAAAAAACCCAAACAAATGGTGAAATAGGGAGGTGAGAAAGATGGGGCAGTAAGAAACACTTTAGGATCTTCATAGGCAGGAAAACAAAATGCATTAGGTTGAATTTTGCACTGAAATGGCCCCGTCTTATTTGTGACTTTTGCTTAAATATGCTGATATTCTAGCAGGACAAAAAACCAAAACAAACTAAACAAACAAACAAACCCCCCAAAATCCTGTGACATGCTTTCAAAAGAAAATACAAGTATATACTAGTTAATTGCTTCACCTATTGCCCACCATCTCCTCCTCCCCACCAAGATTTATAGAAGTTTTCAAGCCTAGGGAATGGTTTACAGTTTTCCTTCCAAATAATATTTTTTAAACTATGTGCATTGCTCTGAGACACCCCGGTTTGAAGGACAATTTTCTAGGATGTCTCGTTTTTAGCATCCTAGGTTCTGGTACGTGTGATATCACGCAAAGTTATGTTTGGGAATGTCCTTATCAAATGAGAAACTGCCAGATTATTGTACAGCAGAAAAGAGAATTTTGAAAGCTACAGGAAAACTTGCCTGATAGTTGAGAGATTCAGGAGCTATTTCTGAACTTAACATAATTTTCACTCCAGCTTTACAGTTCACCTTTAACACGTATCACCTTTTATAAATGTTTCCAGGAGCATCATGCGCGCTGCTGTCGGAGTGTCAGCCCCGGCTGCGCCTTCCCTGCCTTCGTTATCTGTGTGAGTTTAGCTGCTTATCGCCCAGCACCACCTCACAGTGCCAGGTGGGAGGCTGGAGGAGCACAGAGAGGCTCTGATGGAGCAGCAATCCCTGCCTGTGCCCAGCTTTGCTCACACCACCCCTGCCCTCCAGCACAGGGCCAAGGCAGGAGGGGCATTGTCCACAGGATGGGCTTCTGCAGGATTGGACCCCAGCCTGGTAAAGATAAATCTGAGCAGGACTCAGCATTAGTTGAACGTGGCTCTTTGTATTTATAAACAGCAATATGCTGCTGTTACAAAAGCTATTTCATTTAGTGCCATCTTACATTCAGCAATTTAATTATTCTCTTAATTATTGAAACTTTCATCATAGTTTTCCAATTGATTCATGAGGGGCTGGCTGCACTTCTTTAACTCATTAATACAGTGACAGAAAATTGACAGTCTTTTTGCTAACCTCCTATCTCTGAATGGTAATACTGGGAATACAAAACCTTGAGGGTTTGGTTTTTTTTAATTTTTAAAATTTGTATTATTATCACCAGCAATAACTATACTCATAAAAGCCTCATTAAGTAGCAAAGGAACAGAACGATATATGAGCAAACCCTAATTATCAATGGTTTTGATAGTGAATTTTGCAAACTAATATCTTCCTGAGACCACATTTTTATTATGAAATGGGTGATAAAGCAGAGATAATTCTAAATCCAAACACATGTTTTATGAAATAGATAAACCCAAGATAAAAATTAATAGTGACCTTGCATGCTGGGATGTAAGAAATATAATCAAGTATATATATCAGTCATGGCTGCAAAAGGACAGGGAAATGCCCACAGGTGAAAGATCAATTCACAGAGTTTTAAAATGCATTCAAAATAAAATCTGTGACATCTCTCTTCCCTCCCTTGTCCTGATTCAGAGTGTTATCATTATTGCCTGTCTGCAAAACTATAACCTTAAAACATATTCTTAACTTGCATTAAAAGAAAGATTTCCTCTTTTCTTTTTTTTTTCTGTCTCCTTTATTTACAGGCTGTTTAAGCAAAGGCACAACATTCTATGTCTGTATAATTTTTTTGCAACTATCTGCTACTAATTTCAATTTTATAGTTTCAAAAATGTGTGGTGTTACCCTCAAAGTCCTCTCTCAAATTCATGACTTTTCTCTCAGGAGAGGTTGTCCAGAGTTTGAAGCATACAGGGTCTCAATGCTTATATGAGTCCTTCTGCCCTTGGATATTATTCTCATCTTCACAATGCTATGCAAATTGACAGCTACTTCCCTGTGCTCCCAGCTAGGACTTCTGAATATAGTGTGAGTAGCTGAAAAATAGCTAAAAAAGAGCTTCAGAACTATGAAAGTTCAGCCCTGAGCATGTCTATACGTGTGTGTGTGTGTGTGTGTATATATATGGATGTGTTTGTAGATGTGTGTGCTAGTCATATACTGCAGTTTGAAAAGTGGGTCTGTGTAAATCAGTGCATTTATTTAGCTCTCTCACCAACTCTCTCCCTGAGTTAACACCCCAGCACACACAATGCTAGCGAAGGTGATTATCTCTGCTAGCATAATTCCTCCGTAACATCTGCTTTCGCCCATAACACTCCACTAATTTTTCTCTCATTTCATTACACATAATTTTCTTTCAACACAATCTACATGTATTAAGTGGTAATGACTTTCCAGTTAAGAGCAAATCGACGCCAAGGGACCCCCCCCTCCATTGCCTGCCGTGCCTGACTCCGGCTATTAAAGATAAATTTGGTGCCTCAGAAAGCTGCAGTAAGCTAATCAATCAATTAAGCGGTTAGGACATACATTATCAAAATTCCACAGTGCGGGGGTGCATGAGAGCATGCTGACAGACTTGGTATGATTTTAGGGATAAAAAAAAATATTTGAGGTTGAAAGTCAGTATTCAGTGTCTTCTGAAATGAGAACTCGAGCTAGTGCACGCTACCGAGAGCAACTTTGGTGTCTGTGCTGGTACAATTTCCACTACAGCTTTTATACCTAGTGCAGTTTACTAGTGATACCAGAATGGAGCTGATGACACAGTAAAATCCATTTTTAAATGATATGAGGATTCTGGTGCAGAATAAGGCAATGCTATTCACAGCTAAGCTGGATGTTTCGTCCCTAACTTGTCATTGTGTCTCTAGGAACTGCCACAGCCTTAAAACACTGATTAATATTCTGTATTATGTGTGTTGCAAAAAGGTGGTTTAAGGACAGAATAGCAGCCATCACATCCTGTTGTGTCAAGTTTTATCTTCAACATTGCTTCAACATTCATTCTGAGTTTAATTTTGGAGAGTATTTAAAGCCAGTATAATAGATTCTAAAATAAACTGAATTTTTTTCCCAACTTTTTGTATTCTAAAAAACAGCTCCTAGTGAGGTGATATTCTTTGCAGGACTGACTTACTAAACTAAACTTCAATCCAACCAAAAAAAGTTCCCTTCACTGATAACTGAGTTACATTTTAGTGCAAGGAAATAGTATACACCATATCACTCACAAACCCTTTGTTACTTTGTTTTTCTGTGCTATCTTTGGTATTGTCTCATTCTTTATGTGGACAAATGCAAAAGGTTTTTTTTTTTTAAATATAAAAATATTTTCTCTTGCACTGTGATAAACGACTTGTATTCCAATATTTAGCCAAATGCTAAGGAAATTGAAACAAAACCCCAAAGACTATAAGAATCATACAAGCAATTTTTATAGCTCTGTCAGGACTAATACAAAAGGAGCTTTAAATAGAACTTTATAGCAAGATTCCAAACAAGACAAAACATGAAAGAAAAAAAAAAAAAAATACGCATTTTCTGAGCAATCAGTAAATTTATAAAATATGTACTATAAATGGATCATTATAAGACTTTGCCTGTTACTTTTCCTGTCAGTTTTAAGCATATTGTCTAAAGCTTTGTTATTGTATTATTGTAGTTATCAGATGAAACGACATGGCAAAACTCCCTGCTTACTTTTCCAGAGTGTTTTCCTCACTTTCTGCAAATTACATTGGAGGATATTCAGTGCATACGCTTCTACTAGTGGAAAGAACCAGAACATCTTTTTACTGTCTAAATAAATATTCCTTAGCAAAAAAGAAGCACGTTGTCAAAGATAAAAAGGGTGGGTTTGTTTTGTTTTAAAGTATAATACAAATAAAAGAGGTAATGCAATATCTTCCCTCTGATGTGTTTGCATAAGGAAAAAAGCCCTGAAAAAACTCTAAAAAGAGTGGTAGAAGTGTATGTGATACAGGAAAAACACTTAATCCAAGCCCTGCATGTAAAACACAATTACAGAGAGTTAATAATGGTAAATATAACTAAATATAAAAAGCTATCCTCAGAGAATATACAAGTGCATCCTTCAAAAAAAACCCCAAACCATCATATTTCTATAATATGATGCCGTCCTTTCCTTTGTGGCATTCTTCATTGACTAGGCTGATAATGAAAAGATGTCAGGGAGATTCACAGTTCAGAGTTGTATTTCCTTCCTTTCTTTTGTGCTGTTTCTTCCCATTTATGGCTGTTTTCCTGCCTCTGCTCTGTATGGAGGGTATGAAACAATTCATAGTTATGTTTTCTTCTGAGATGTAGGGCTGAATTTGACTTTATTATCATTACTAAGAGCATGAAAGTTAAGTTTACTCAGTTGAAAAAGACACAATGATGTTGTTCTTCTTGATATAGAAACAGCTATATGGATTTTATAGGTTTTTTAGTGTAGGCTTCTTCTTCTGTCCTAGATTTGATAGCTATTCTATCAGCTGGAATTATTTTTTTCTTTCTCATTCTCTTTTTGAAAAAAAAAATCATTCTGATTTATCTAAAAGCACATCAAAACATCTTTATCTGTCCATAGTGAGTGAGAAATTCCTTCAGATTAAGGGGGAGAGGTGGGGGAGGAAGGAGGGAAGAGAGGCAAACAATAAAAAAAAGCTGAGACCAAACCAGTTTGCCTTCTCCTTTTGTGCAGTGCATGTAATGACTGAACTTTTGACTTTGAAGTTTTTCTCTGGTGCAGCACTGTAGAAAAAGAAACAAATAAACAAACAAACAAACAAAATATCCCCTTGGTGCAAAGACCAGTCTAAGGCAATACCTGGTGAGCGGAATTTTTTTTCTTTTGGTTGTTTTTGTTTACTTGAAGCAGATCAAACACCCACCTTAAACCCGCCCTCTATTCAGTTCAGCACCTCCATACTCCAATAAACCGTTTTCATTCCATCTGGCGTGCGTTTGCTCTGAAGACATTTTCCTGTCAATCTCTCCTGCCACATTAAAAATCTGTCATTACTATTGCATTGCCGCCTGGCTCCTGAGATTTGTCTGACTGCTTTATTGCTCCGCTCATTTTTTTTTTCCCTGCTCCAGCCGAGAAGCAGAAATAAAGGTTTGTTGTTGAAACATGGCCGCAAGGAAAGTAGGAGGCACACATCTGCCAAGGTATTACCTTTCTTCAACCAGGGATTAAGGTGTTTTACTGCTCTCGCTACTGAGCAGTCACACTGAATAAATTTAACATAACATAAAAATGAACTCATACATTTTGAACTGGGTTTCATTCTTTCAAGCCAACCCATATAATTATGCAATGGCATCAGTGTTAGGGGGAAAAAGAAGAGTCAGAAGCGTTTGGTGTGCACGCCCCTCCCCTTCTCTCTCCTGCACCACCCTTCACATTTACATTATTTAAATGCTTATTAAGAGGGCAAGACTGAGGCAATCAGTAGTGGGGAGAAAAATGGTTTTTTACTTTTCCTTGTTGTTGTTACTGGAGCTCTTGCAAGGTCAGATGGGGTGCAGGGCTTTGCTCCCCATGTTTTGTGTCTGTGATCACAAAATATGCCTGACTGTGAATATTCACTGTAAATTCATATTGAAGAAAGCCAGTGGAATTGTGATTTCTGAAATATTGCTTTTTGGGAAAAAAAAAAAAAAAAAAACAAAAAAAACAACTGGCAATATTAGCTGCCAGGTAGCCTTCTCATTTCTGCTGCAGACATTAATTCAAAGTCCCAATGGTACAAATAAAAATAATTTAAGTATAAGCAGTGGAAGTACTTGTTACACTAAGACAGAGCATGCCAGACTATCCTCCTCAGTCCTCTGCTGGACAGTCCTGCTTCATCATCTTAGTCCAGTTTTAAAAGGTCAGACTTCTAATACAGAAAGGGTTATCTTGCAAAATAAGCATTAAGGTGTAGGCAAATGAAGGATCAGGTCAAACATGTCTATGAAGGGGGACAATGTAAGGAGCTTTATTATTTGCTCTTAGTAGGATTTTTGAATTTTTTAATGAAAAGGAATAGTGCAGCTTTTAATTTGATGAGACCCCAGGAGAGAAGGACTAATCTCAGTGCAGGAACCATAAACTTGTACAAACTTTAAGGAAAGAGTAGTTAAGAAAATAGCTGGTGCATAGGAATAAACAGACAGAGTGAATAATTGGTGCTAAGGACCTTGTGTCTGCAATGCCTATCTTTTCTGAGGTTACCTCAAACCAATTCTAGTCTGGTTCCACGGACTTAATGCACATGAACAAGTGGAATGCATTAGTGTGACTGCAGAGCACAACTTCTGTATTTACTTCATCTGAAAGAAACCCAGTTTGTGCTCCCTGAGCCCATTGTGCAGTGCAAGCCACAGCACCCCCAGCATGCTGGTGAGAAATGCAGCTGATGCCTTCCCTGGCACCCCTCGAGTTTGCTAGGTCCTGTGTGCAGCTGATGCTCCTCCATGGGTGCTGTTTGCAGAGAAGCAGCACACTAATCTGCTCCAACAAGTAAATTCTGCAATGGAAGTTAGGATGGAAATAATTGGAAGATAATCAACAAAAGAACAAAACAAAACAAAACAAAAAAAAACCCACAACAAAACAAAACCAAAACCAAACCAAACCAAACCAAAAAAAAAAAAAAAAAAAAAAAAAAAGAAGAAACAAAACCAAAACCAAACCAGACCAAACCAAACCAAAACATAATAAAAAAAAAGAGGGAGAGAGAAACATGTCTTTTTTTTTTTTTTTCCTTTTTTTACACAAACAGCTTTCTCAGTGAGCTTTTTCGATACAACCCTCAGGGAACTTGAAGCCTGTAGCAGTGTTAGACTTGACTTTAAATTCAGAAATTTGCACAAAGTGGGGAGTTTTGGGCGGTGTTTCAAAATCAAGTTTCAATATTTTCTTCCAGATATGTGTTTGCAGGTGATGGCCCTTTACCTAATAACAGCTTCTGTCCCAGCATACATAGTTCAGAGTCAAAAATGCTGTTAATACCTGTAGTATCATTTGCAAAGCCTGTCTGAAGTGGGTAACTGCTTCATACATTTGGGTGTGTTTAAATTACATATCAGGATACAGATCAAAGATGGCAAATGGCCTCTTGCCAAGATACTTTAAAAATCAGATCATATTTGTAAGAGACAACTATAAGGGGCCCAATTTCCAGAAAATATGACAGCACTGGTTCCCCTTTGGGAACCTCAGAGTTCTGTTTTCCTCTAAAACAAAAAGCCATGTCCCATATTTTTATTTGAACAAGTATTTGAATAAGAACAGTTGAAACTAAAGGGAATGTCGTATCTCATTCTTCATTAAAATGACCACTTGATTTTAATTACCCAGGAAAAACCTGACAATATTTTCCCATGGCTGAGGAACCTTCCCAACCAATCAAAGCAGCTGGAAGCTTGAATTTAAATATGCATAGTTGGTCCACACAGCGGGATACAGTTGATAAGTGCCTGAGATGAGAATCAGGGCTATACAGTTTGATCTGGTTCTTGGGGTTATCTGTCTAACCATGGCTGCATCTCATCCCATCAGGCAGCGTTTATCAAAGCCTTACGTGCAGTCCCAGTGGAACAAGCCAACTGCATGTATTATCTTCATTCCAAGAACCAACTCCAGATACACAGAGCTTTAATAAGTAAATGATTTTTTTCTGCCCACAACTCAATAATTAATATCTCCTCTCAAAAAATTAATTCAAGCTGCCTCCACATGGCAATTTTAGACTTTGTGTTCTCATCTCAATTATCATAAAGCCACTGCTTGCTCTGTGCATTTAGGTCATCCCATCTTCACCTGCTTTTATTCTCCTGGTATAAAATTAAGTTAGATCCACCTCAGGTATATATAACTAATGAAAGGCCCTTTTCCTGAGTGAAACTAAATGTATCCATCTACCTTCCCGACAGGAATGTGGAATTCACTTATTCCAGTCTCATAGCTGTCCCTATCACACCTCTCCACAGAGCACTGCCAGCTAGTGCCAGCTACCCAGGATAGATGCTGCTGTAAGTGTGGGAAGAACAGAGTGAGTTCCTTCAACCAGTATGTTTTGAAGGTAAGAAAGGGCACAGAGCTACCCAGAGTCAAGCCCTGAATTATTTGTTTTCCACTAATGAAAGCAGCAGCTTAGCCTGTTCTTTTCTATATCACCTGCCACTGGAAAAGAGCATGTTAAGCTTCTGCATGGTATGTCCAACACCTGAACCAGAACTACTGGAGGAAATACCATCTCCTTTACTTCCATCCACTGAGCCTTCTTACACAGACACTGCTTTATGTTGCTTAAGCACACACAGACTTACCAAGGGGGTTCCTATTCCCATTAACTCCAGCCAACACAGCCTGTTCCCCTGCTTTGTCAAAGGTCTGTTGAAGTGGCAGCTCTACCCATCACTTGCAGGATGGACAGAAAGACATTACAGAAAGGAAAGACACCCACTGATCTTCAGCGAGCTCTGAGAGAGACATTTTTCTGCCTCAGGCCTCCTGAGCTAGAGAAGTTCATGTCCACTGTGCAGCATCTGTGTGTGGGAGCAGGGGAGGCAGCACCTCCTCTGCCCATGCTCTCCCAGTCTGTGACACTGTGGTCACTGACCCGACAAGTGCACAAGGGGCAGTGGAACAGGCTCAGGGATATGTGCTTTGTGAAACCCACCTGGAATCACTCCCAATAAGAATACTGCTCAAATGCTTACAGTTTCATGTTGAAGCACCTTCTGTGTCACAGTCTCATCTCTCTGCTGCTAGGAAGGAAGTACCACAAGTAATTGATGTAGAGAGGTGTGAGCAGCTCTCTCCCAGGTCTGTTTTCTTCTACAGAGCATGCACTTGTGGTTTGCCTTGTCATTTCTCTCTCGCTCTGCAGCAGCGGTTTGAGAAGGCAGATCTCCCCTCTCAGGGAGAATTGGCCCTGCTGATGCACAGATCTCAGTGCTGCACATAACACTGCTGCATGCTGCATTGCAAGCATGGTGGCAGACATCTACCATCATTTTCCAAGGACTGCAGTTTATGGCTTTTTACCCCATTATCAATCAAAAGTGATATTGCTAGTCTTCATTGATCAAAAACTTAATTTTGGCTATTAATGTGTTAATGAGCTCCAATAAAAATTTGATAATTTTTGTCATATTTCCCCCCACAGCCCTCTCTAGTTTGTGCTCCCCACATGATAAGTGCTGCCACCCTGATAAGCTGCATTGGCTCACAAATTAAATCAAAAAAGCTCCTCCATTCTCCTTACACTGTACATAACTAGGAGATTTGGGGAAGAACAGGAAAAGACAGAGGTATTCTCTCTCTAAGTCTGTCCATCAGATACCACTGCTGACATGCATCAGAACAACCTCTGCAGAAGCCTGTGATGCAGGTAGCCTTCAGGAAGCGTTTCTTTTTTCCAAGGCAGTGGGTGCATTAGAATCCAGGTCTGTTTGAGCACTCTCAGGATACCTTCACTCTCTTCTACGGTTGGGCCCTGTGCTGCACTGTGCTCAAATATTTATGGATTACTGCTGTGCAAGAACTGCAAGGATAGATTGATTTCCTCTTCAGAAAAGAAGTGGGAAGAGCAGAAGCCTCACCATCCGTTCTGATCTCTGTGCCTGCGCTTGGCGACAGGAGTAAGTTTTATTATGAAATATAAGAGCTCTTACCCCATAACACGGAGGTGAAGTGCTGCTCTTGTGTCTCAGCTGAGGCTGAAACTGGCCTGGAAACCCTGAGGTCAGTTTATCCAGGGAAAGGAGCCTGACATTTCCCTCTGGAGGGTGACTGCAGTGCCTCAAGGGTAACCAGGGCTGTGCTGTTTATGTCTGTGATGCTGTGTCCTGCAGGGCGTGTGTAAGTCCATGAAATAATGATGAATCGAAGGGGTAATTAAAAACCACAGCAGCATTGATCAGCTGAAATTTCAGAGGGAGTTCAGGGCACACGGGGGACTGTCCATCTTACCTCGTGCAGGGCCGGCCTGATTGGCCACTGAGGACTGCAGGTGGCGAGGCTGTCACCTGTGGCCAGGAGGGCTCCCACTGCACAGCCCTACTGGCTGCACAAAGCAGCAAAACTGGAGGATGGGGAGTGTGTGGTCACAGCTGCACCCTCTGCCCTTGCAGAGCAGCAGAGAGATCATTTAATGATACAGGTCTGTTTTCCAGCCCTTGCTCTTATACCCACAGGAGGCAAACCCCATATTTTTACATGATGACATTTCCCCTACTAAGAACCCTTAGGTTTTCAGAATGCTTTGCTGTATGTGGTCACTATTTAACAACTAAGTCTCCTGGTTTAATCCACCTTCCATTAGTTTATTTTCTTAATTCAAAAACTCCCGGGGACATTCCTCATCAACCTCTACCTCTGTGTGGAATCTCATTTCATTTTCTAATTCAAAAACTAATAAATATAAGCTAACTTGGGATCGATGACTTTCCCACAGATAAGCTCTCTTCCTTCAGTTTGAACTCCAGTTTGGACTGAGGAATCATTTCTCAACTTAAAGATTATGGGCTGCAAACTACTTTGGAAGCTGTCTTTATGTCAGAGCAGAGATAAATTGGGAACTCACTAAGTTAACAGTGATGTCATAGTTCTCTTTGGTAGCTGGCATATTCTGTACATCATTATATAATCACAGATTTTTGCATTCTTTTTATAAATCACAATCTATTTTTCATTCTTTGCTTCCTCCCACTTAATTTGCTACTGAGGGCTGCTGCTAAAGTTCCCTTACCCCTTGGAAAGGAAGTAGGTTAAGAACAAAAAGAGCTCTATCAGATTAAGGCAAACATGTGGGTCCTACTGAGAAATGATGCATCTTACAATAGTACCAGCAAAACAGCTTACTTTGAAGGCTAAATTGCTAAATATATCCAGAGACTCCTATGAGCCAAAAGCAGCTGTCTTCTGCTTGTTTTCAGTTGTTAGACTCCTGATGTTCCAAAAACACAGCCTCACAGAGGGTCAAAAATGATGCAATCAGGATAATAAAATTACTCTGACAAGGCTGCAGTTTGTACCTAGTTTATAATTAGGAGTCTGCTCTCTCAGGTTAAGATCCTGTAGAATTCCAGTGAATTGTTAAGCTATTCACAGCACTCTGCTGCTACTAAACTAGGAAAATATAAAGTCCTAAAAATACCCTCATGTAAACACATCAGAAATGGAAGGATGGGAAATCCAGACAGAAAAGAAACCCATCTAGAGTTGTGTCTTCTACACAGGAAAATGGTGAGAATTTGCAATATTTAATTTGAGGATAGCTGACGAAGAAATATTATCTTTAAAAAGAAATTGAACCAGAACCTCAATTAGGATGAATTTTAAATATTTTAAGGTGATTTTTACAAATCACAGATTATATTTTTTGTACTTTAAAATTGAAAGAACTTATTCTGATCAACCTATTTTTTTACTATTCTAGAGAAAAATAAGAAGATTCCTTGTGACTTCTAATTTGGAGGGCAAATGCTGATTTCTGATTTTGGTTTGTATCACTCATTCTAGAAACTTCTCTGCCTAGATACAGTCTCCTATCTTCATAGAACTGCTTGAATACCTCCAGCCAATCTTCCCTTTTCTTGTCTAGAAGACATCTCATTTTTGTCAAGGTTCTTTAATGCATTGTTCAGCCTCAAATGATTACCTTACCTCCGATCAAAGTTGACTAGAAGAGTGTGAATTTTAAACACCTCTCCCCCCTGCTGTGAGAAATTGGAAGTGTTTCCATAATTACCTGCTATGAGGGCCGAAAAGCTGAAGTAGCATCAAAACCAGAGAAAATCACTAAAAACTCACCTGAGTTATTGTCCATACTATGGTTACCTTGAGCAGACTTTGAAAATCTCCCAGTCTGAAAATGCTCAATATCACAGAGCAAAATTCTGTGCAATTCTATTGAACTTTGAGTGTGTTCATGAAAAAGAAGATTTCAGAATTTGTTGGTTTAGAGTTTTTACTTTTCTCTGAGTCAGCTGAGTATCCTATAGGTTACAGATTTTTGCTTTTCATGTGCATAGAAATGTAGCATGATTTCATTTATTAATTTATATTTTTTCATCAGTTACATGAATTAGATGCAGGTTAAGGCATCTAATTACAATTTCAAATACATCCAGTACTTCCCTCACTCACCTAGCTAAGGATGTGAACTGCATTCTGATTTTGTGACCAAAATTGACCAATATTCAAAAATACAGAGTCAGCTCCCAAAATAATGTGAAACTGGTGTAGAAATCACAACATTCTAAAAGCCCATCTTAAATATTGGCTTTAAAATAAAATCTATTGAAATTTTAAAGGTTATTTTTTTCCAAACTGTTATTGGCAAACAGAAGAGCTATATATCATATTGCTAAAATAAAATAAAGAATGTTTGGTTTTTTTTCTTTAAATCCTACAGGTGTTAATAACAACACCAAAGGTGGTAAGTTTCCTGATGCAACCTGGAAAATTGGCTACACTGCCTGTTTAGCTGTCCAAAGTGAAAGGTTCTCAGCATTGACTTCTACTCTGCATCAATATTTACTGCTCCTTAGAGCGGAGTGGCTCAGAATTAGTGACCTGATTTTTAATTAGCAGCTGAGCTCAGTATTTTGGGTGGTTTAAGTACTGAGCTGTATCAGTTTTCTGGACAGAGGTGTGCTGAACATGCAGATTTGTCCTGGTGTCCTTACCCCACTGCTGGCTTTGAGATATCACACCCAGGCTCTTCCACTGGTTCAGGGTGTGCTCACAGCTGGGCAGTGATTACCTCTCTGAAAATGGCTTCAATCCCTTGGCAAAAGGGAGCTCTTCAGGGCCTCAAAAATATGCATTTACTTAGCCATATTCATCTCTTGGTAGCCTAAAAATGATTTTTCCAAAGTTAAACATAAACATTCAGCTTGCAGGTGGAACTCATGGGACACGCTCAGTTGCCTGGAAAACCACTTAAAAAATTAGCATGTCTGCTCTGTAGTATATTATGTGTGGTTTCTTTCTTGTCTTAGAAGAAGCAAAAGCATTAACTATAGCGACCAAATTTTATTGTGCTGCACAAAATTGCTTTCCAAAAGGGCTGGACTGGTAAAACTATTGGTTTCACCTATGCAACACCTCTTTTTCTCAAGAGAATTCTCCAAAAGTACAAGATTTTCCTGCTGAGTCAGCCCAAGTGCCTGTGTCAATGGCCTGTGGAGAGAAACACCTCGACACATCCATGAAATGAAGGCTCCAGCTGCAAAAGTCACAATTTCCATATACAATTTGTTTATATACTAACCAGTCTTCATGTTCCAGAGTCCCATGACACCTCACGCTCTTTTATTTTATCTGTCACATTGTAGTTATAAACCAGAGAGAAACAGACTTATACATTTTGGCTAAGGCAAAATAATTAAATACAAATATACGAAAGCAAAATATATTGATAGTCTTTCAAAATTGAGAGGCAACACCATGAATTAATTAGCCCTGAACAATGCCCTCTCTGAGATTGGTATTAAGGTCATGGACAAGGCAATGAAATGCTCTCTGATTGAGAAAGTCCATAAAAATATTAGACCATGATAATTTTGAGATGATACAGAAGTAATAGAAATAATTTGTGGATTAAGCATCATCATATGAAGTTCCTGTTAGTTTTTCAGCCTCTACTTCATTAAAACAAAACTTCACAGTCTGGGTTCTCAGCCCTCCCCAGTCGCTATTCTGCCCACACATACCATTTCACTGGTAAATGCCGTGGCTTAACAGTGACTGCAGTGGCATTGGTGAGGATTTCATATTTGCCATATGGACAAGGCCAGTCCCCTGCCCTGAGGACTGCTCCTGATCTCATCTCATACCATCTCTGTGCTCCCCTGTCCAACTCTCACCCCTCAGGGACTCTACAGAAATCTGTGCTCTTCCCCCTGAAGGGATTAATGCCAGTTCCTGAGTGACCAGAGATATTGGTCTGAAGTCCATAGGTTTTCATCCTACAGATGTGGTTACTGGAGCCCACTCACACAGGCCCAGAAGGACTGAGGAAGAAATACACAAATATGTTTGGGCTGATGTACACCTCACACAGAGCACTGTTGTGTTTGACATATGTCTTAGGTGTGTATGGAGTTATATCAGTGGAAAACCCATGGTTCATTACCAATCTTTGGTCCTGGAGGAGTGGAAGTGGAAGCAGGAGGGGGGAAAAATACCCAGATGGGAAATGAACCTGTGCATCTCTCCTGGGAAAATGCATTTCAGTCATTCAAGCAACAGCCTAGCCTATGGAAAAAAAGATTGTTCTTTCCAGCTGTTATGCCAAAAGAAAAAATAAATTTAAAATGGAAAAGTGAATAAATTGAGTATATTTTTATCATACTCTTTCTTGCAAATTACTTACAGCATTCTTGTTGCTTATGAGAAACCATTTTTAATATTAAAATACTCATCCACTTTTCCAAAAAATGCTTCCTGAAAAACCAAAACCATTATTATCTTAAACTCCCACACAGTTTGTTTAAAAGTATCTTTAAATACTATTAAAGAACAATCATTACGTAGGTTTAAATCTTACGAGTAGGAAGCAGAAACCATCAATGAATCATATTATTTCTCCTGCTGTAACAACAACACCATCAACTACCACAATAACAAAAAAGTTTATGCTCACTATATATCTGTTTTGCAGGCAGTTTCCTGCCTTGAAATCTGCAGAATAGGTGAGCTGTGGTAGGTGCAATGTGCTGTTTACTGCCAACCCACTGTGGACAGCCAGGCATGCTTGGTCTGGTGCCTTGCTCCTCCTCTGGGTGCAGCTCCTTGCTGAAGCGTGTGGCAGCCCTGAAACAGCAAATAAAGCTCCTACAGATTCCAGAATCTGCTTCTGAGAGATACTGCCAGATGCACAGAGCTAGATATTTAAATTATTTTATTCTCATACCCTATATTTTTTTCTTTTAGTTAGAAGCAATGATTTTAGTTGTAGAAAACATTTTCAGTTGTATGCTGCTTTGCAGAGGGAAGTGACAATGGGACATTGGTGAGAGAAGAGAAAGATTGCAAGAGACATGAAAAAAACACCATGGAAATCAATATTTAATCTAGAATTATGGGTGTACAGTATGTACTGTGCATTTTTTAAATTTAACTTGGCTTTTACTATTACTCAGTAGGAGGGGAACAGATACTGAGAGCCCTGGATAGCAACCATAAGAAGCTTGTTTAAATACACATATTTTCAGGAGATCTGTAAATACAAGACGGAGTGGATGTCATCTCTCTGATCTTTTTTCATGCTGGAAAGTCTGAGACCTTTACCTGGGAGATTTAATTTCAGGTGAAAGAATTTGTAAAATAACTTCCCCAGTTTATGCTGCATAGTATTACAGAATGTAAGAAAAGATGTTTCTGTTACCCAGTTCTTGAATAAAAACCCAACGTGCACGTCACTTTTCCCTATGGAAATATTGATGGCATACAGAATTATAAATAAAATACTAAGTCAGGAATCTGTGTAGGGAAGCCCCCATACTCTTTATGGTTTCAGTCAGGAAGCATGCAGGTAGCACAGGCTAATTCTGCTCAAATAGTGCTAGAAGAAATGATGGCAGCTTGCATTCATCATGATTTTAACAATGCTTTGAGGGTATGCATGTACATACACATGTAACGCCTCTCCTATATGGGCATTTATATGGCACTTGCAGGTTTTTCTGAGGGCCTTTGAAGCCAGCTGGCCAGAAAGGATTAGGCACCAAGGGGAGGAAAATCATGGAATGTAACCAGTACAAACCAGTAACCCCATTTAACCCTTTCTCCCCCGTTTTTCCCCATTTTTCACCCGATTTTCCCCATTTTTTCACCAATTTTCCCCATTTTCACCCCTCCCAGTCCCTCCCAGTACAAACCAGTATAAACCAGTAACCCCCAATCCCCATTTAACCCTTTCTCCCCCATTTCCTCCCCCTTTCTCCCCCATATTTCCCCCATTTTTCGGTCTATTTTCACCGTTTTTTCACCGATTTTCCCTGTTTTTCCCCTCCCAGTATAAACCAGTACAAACCGGTACAAACCAGTAACCCCAAACCCAATTTAACCTATTTTTAACCCTTTCTCCCCCTTTTTACCCCCATATTTCCCCCATTTTTCGCTCAATTTTCACCATTTTTTCACCGATTTTCCCCGTTTTTCCCCCTCCCAGTATAAACCAGTACAAACCAGTACAAACCAGTACCTGCGTGGCGTGGTGGCCGCTGTGCAGGTGGGCACTCAGCCCCCGGGCCAGGTTGGGGTTGTGGGGGCCCCTGAGGGGCAGCAGGTGAGCGGCCAGGCCCAGGTAAGCCCCAAAATCCAGCTCCTGGCACAGGGCCTGGGGGGAAATAATGACCCAAAATCGCCCAAAATCAGCCCAAAATCATCTCAAAATTACCATGAAATTGTCACAAAGTTATCATACAATTATCACAAAATTATCATAAATTTATCATAAAATATATCTCATATTTATCACAAGTTTATTCAAAATTTATCAGAAATTTATCACAAAATTATCCCAGAATGATCCCAAAATTATCCCAGAATTATCCCAAAATTGCCATAAAATTATCAGAAATTCCCCAAAAATTCCCCAAAATTCTCCCAAAAATCTCAAAAATTCCCCCAAATCCTCCCAAACTTGTTTCAAAATTCCCAATAATTCCCCCCAAAATTCCCCAAAAACTCTTAAAAATTTCCCCAAAAAGTTCCCAAAAAATCCCCAAAAAATCCCAAAAAAACCCTCAAAAAATCCCAAAAATTCCCCAAAAAAATCCCCAAAAATCCCAAAAAAATCCACAAAAAATCCCCCAAAAATCCACAAAAATTCCCCAAAAATCTCAAAATTCCACCAAAAATCCCAAAAATTCCACAAAAAATTCCCTAAAATTCCCTAAAAAATCCCCAAAAAATCCCCTAAAAATCCCCAAAAAACCCCAAAATCCCCCAAAATCCCCCAAAATTCCCCAATTCCCAGTTTCACCTCAGTGGAATTTTTCCTGACGTGCTCCAGGGGCGAGTCCGGCCGGATCCAGGGCGACAATTTCCCAACAATCAGAGTTCCAGTCTGGGAAATTAAATTAATATCAAATTGATATCAAATTTATCCAGAATGTAGCACAAAGTTATCACAAAATTGTCCCGAATTTAATCCAAAATTATTCCAAAATTTATATAAAATTTATCACAAATTTACACAAAATTTATATAAAATTTCTCTCAAATTTCTATAAAACTTACCCCAAAATTATCACAAATTTCTATCAAACATATCAAAAATTTTTCCAAAATTTATATAAAATTGATCCCAAATTTATCCAGGATTTATATAAAATTTATTCACATCTACCCCAAATTTATATAAAATTTATCTCGAAATTATCCCAAATTTTATATCAATTTATATCAATTTTATCCCAAATTTCCCAAAAATCAGAGCGTTACAGTCTGGAAATCAAATTGATATCAAATTGATATCAGGTTTATATCAAACTGATATCAAATTTATATCAAATTATCCAAGTTTATATAAAGTTTATATCAAATTATGCCAATTTTATATCAATTTATATCAAATTTATCCCAAATTTCCCAACAATCAGAGAGTTCCAGTCTGGAAAATCAAATTTTATATCAAATTGATATCAGATTTATATCAAATTATCCAAAACTTATCACAAAGTTATCACAAAATTGTCCCGAATTTATCCCAAATTTATATAAAATTTATTCAAAATTAATAAAAAATTCATCCCAAGCTTATCAAATTTTATCCAAAATTTATAAAATACTTCTATGAAGTTTATATAAAATTTATGCCAAAATTACCCCAAATTTACATGAAATTTACATTAAAATTATCAAAATTTATCCGAAATTTATATAAAATTTATCCCAAATTTATATAACATTTAATTCAAATTTATATAGAATTTATCTCAAATTTACCCCAAGCTTATATAAAATTTGTATAAAATTTATATAAAATTTATGCAAAATTACTCCAAATTCATTCCAAAATTTATCCAAAATTTATCTCAGATTTATATAAAATTTATCTGAAATTTATATAAAATTTATCTGAAATTTATCCCAAATTTACCCAAAATCCCCAAACCCCTCCCAGTTCAAACCAGTCCAAACCAGTATAAACCAGTATAAACTGGTATAAACCAGTATAAACTAGTGCAAAGCAGTCCAAACCAGTCCAAACGAATCCATCCCAGTCCAAACCAGTCCAAACCAGTCCAAACCAGTCCAAACCAGTATAAACCAATACAAACCAGTAACCCCAAACCTCCATTTTCCCACCTTTTCCCCCCATTTTTAACCCTTGAATCCCCTCCCAGTCCCCTCCCAGTTCATCCCGGTAACTCCCAGTGCCCTCCCAGTATAAACCAGTATAAACCAGTATAAACCAGTATAAACCAGTCCAAACCAGTAATCCAAATTCTCCATTTTTCCCCATTTTTTCCCCATTTTTAACCCTTTTCTCCCCATTTTTCCAATTTTTTTTCACTTCCAGTCCCCCTCAGTCCCCTCCCAGTATAAACCAGTCCGAACCAGTATAAACCAGTACAAACCACTACAAACCAGTAACCCCAAACCCCCATTTTTAACCCTTTCCCCCCCATTTTTCCCCATTTTTCGCCGTTTTTTCGCCAATTTTTCTCCAGTTTTTTTCTCCTCCCAGTATAAACCAGTATAAACCAGTAAACACCACTCAAACCAGTAACCCAAAACCCCCATCTTTAACCTTTTCTCCTCCATTTTTTCCCCGGGAGGGACTGGGAGGGACTGGGAGGAGACTGGGAGGGAACTGGGAGGGAACTGGGAGGGAACTGGGAGGGACTGGGAGGGAACTGGGAGGGACTGGGAGGGACTGGGAGGGACTGGGAGGGACTGGAGGGACTGGGAGGGACTGGGATGGAACTGGGGGAACTGGGAGGGACTGGGAGGGAACTGGGAGGGACTGGGAGGGACTGGGAAAAGATTTGGGGGAACTGGGAGGGACTGGGATCAAACTGGGGGAGGGACTGGGATAAACTGGGAGGGACTGGGAGGGACTGGGAGGGACTGGGAGGGACTGGGAGGGAACTGAGAGGGACTGGGAGGGACTGGGAGGGACTGGGAGGGACTGGGAGGGTAACTGGGAGGGACCTGGGAGGGACTGGGAGGGACTGGGTGGGACTGGGATAAACTGGGAGGGGACTGGGAGGGACTGGGAACAAACTGGGAGGGAACTGAGAGGGACTGGGAGGGACTGGGAGAACTGGGAGGGACTGGGAGGGAACTGGGTGGGACTGGGATCAAACTGGGAGGGAACTGGGAGGGACTGGGAGGGACTGGGAGGGACTGGGAGGGACTGGGATCAAACTGGGAGGGACTGGGAGGGACTGGGATCAAACTGGGAGGGACTGGGAGGGACTGGGAGGGACTGGGAGGGACTGGGAGGGACTGGGAGGGACTGGGATCAAACTGGGAGGGACTGGGAGGGACTGGGAGGGAACTGGGAGGGACTGGGATAAACTGGGAGGGACTGGGAGGGACTGGGAGGGACTGGGAGGGAACTGGGACAAACTGGGAGGGACTGGGAGGGACTGGGAGGGACTGGGAGGGACTGGGAGGGACTGGGGGGGAACTGGGAGGGACTGGGAGGGACTGGGATAAACTGGGAGGAGACTGGGAGGGACTTGGGAGGGACTGGGAGGGATTGGAGGGACTGGGAGAGACTGGGATGAACTGGGATCAAACTGGGAGGGACTGGGAAGGACTGGGAGGGAACTGGGAGGGACCTGGAAGGGACTGGGAGGAACTGGGAGGGACTGGGACAAACTGGGAGGGACTGGGAGGGAACTGGGAGGGAACTGGGAGGGACTGGGAGGGAACTGGGAGGGACTGGGATGGAACTGGGATCAACTGGGAGGGACTGGGATCAAACTGGGAGGGACTGGGAGGGACTGGGAGGAACTGGGATCAAACTGGGAGGACTGGGATGGACTGGGAATGGGGACTGGGGGAACTGGGAATGGGGACTGGGGGGACTGGGATCAAACTGGGAGGGACTGGGAGGGACTAGGAGGGAACTGGGAGGGACTGGATCAAACTGGGAGGGACTGGGAGGGACTGGGAGGGGATTGGGATAAACTGGGAGGGACTGGGAGAGACTGGGATGAACTGGGATAAACTGGGAGGGACTGGGAGAGACTGGGAGAGACGGGGATGGAACTGGGAGGGACTGGGAGGGGACTGGGGGGACTGGGAGGGAACTGGGAGGGACTGGGAGGGACTGGGAGGGACTGGGAGAGAACTGGGAGGGACTGGGAGGGAACTGGGAGGGACTGGGAGGGACTGGGAGGGACTGGGAGGAACTGGGAGGGACTGGGATCAAACTGGGAGGGACTGGGAGGGACTTGGAGGGAACTGGGAGGGACTGGGAGGGAACTGGGAGGGACTGGGAGGGACTGGGAGGGAACTGGGAGGGACTGGGAGGGACTGGGAGGGACTGGGAGGGAACTGGGAGGGACTGGGAGGGAACTGGGAGGAACTGGGAGGGACTGGGAGGGAACTGGGAGGGACTGGGATGAAACTGGGAGGAACTGGGTTCGAACTGGGAGGGACTGGGAGGGACTGGGTCAAACTGGGAGGGAACTGGGAGGGACTGGGAGGGACTGGGATCAACTGGGAGGGACTGGTATCAAACTGGGATGGAACTGGGAGGGAACTGGGAGGGACTGGGAGGGACTGGGAGGGAACTGGGAGGAACTGGGATCAAACTGGGAGGGAACTGGGATGAAACTGGGAGGGACTGGGAGGGAACTGGGAGGGACTGGGAGGAACTGGGATAAACTGGGAGGGAAGTCTGGGAGGGACTGGGAGGGACTGGGAGGGAACTGGGAGGAACTGGGAGGGACTGGGAGGGAACTGGGAGGAACTGGGATCAAACTGGGAGGGAACTGGGAGGAACTGGGATGAAACTGGGAGGGACTGGGACGGGAACTGGGAAGGACTGGGAGGGACTGGGAGGGACTGGGTGGAAATGGGATGAAACTGGGAGGGAACTGGGAGGGAACTGGGAAGGGATGGGGGGAACTGGGAGGGACTGGGAGGGAGCTGGGATGAAACTGGGAGGGACTGGGAGGGACTGGGAGGGAACTGGCAGAGACTGGGGGGACTGGGAGGGACTGGGACTGGGAACTGGGAGGGACTGGGATTGGGCTGGGAGGAACTGGGAGGGACTGGGAGGGACTGGGTCAAACTGGGAGGGACTGGGAGGGACTGGGAGGGACTGGGAGGGAGTGGGAGGGACTGGGATGAAACTGGGAGGAACTGGGAGGGACTGGGAGGGAACTGGGAGGAACTGGGAGGAACTGGGGGGACTGGGAGGGACTGGGAGGGACTGGGATCAAACTGGGAGGGCACTGGGAGGGACTGGGAGGGACTGGGATCAAACTGGGGGGAAGGCCTTGGAGGGAACTGGGAGGGACTGGGAGGGACTGGGATCACTGGGAGGGACTGGGAACGGGGACTGGGAGGGACTGGGAGGGACTGGGATGGACTGGGATAAATGGGAGGGACTGGGAGGGACTGGGAGGGACTGGGAGAAACTGGGAGGGACTGGGAGGGACTGGGAGGGACTTTGAGGGACTGGGAGGGAACTGGGATGAAACTGGGAGGGACTGGGAGGGACTGGGAGGGACTGGGAGGGAACTGGGAGAGACTGGGAGGGAATGGGAGGGAACTGGGATGGAACTGGGAGGGAACTGGGAGGGAACTGGGAGGAACTGGGATGGAACTGGGAGGGACTGGGAGGGACTGGGAGGGACTGGGGGGAACTGGGAGGGACTGGGAGAGACTGGGATCAAACTGGGAGGGAACTGGGAGGGACTGGGATCAAACTGGTAGGGACTGGGAGGGAACTGGGAGGGACTGGGCGGGTACTGGGAGGGACTGGGAGAGACTGGAACTGGAACTGGGAGGGACTGGGAGGGACTGGGAGGGACTGGGAGGGACTGGGAGGGACTGGGAGGGACTGGGAGGAACTGGGAGGAACTGGGAGGGACTGGGAGGGACTGGGAGGGACTGGGATGAAACTGGGAGGGAACTGGGAGGGACTGGGAGGGACTGGGAGAAGCTGGGAGGGACTGGGATGGAACTGGGAGGGAACTGGGATAAACTGGGAGGGACTGGGAGGGACTGGGAGGGAACTGGGAGGGAACTGGGAGGAACTGGGATCAAACTGGGAGGGAACTGGGATGAAACTGGGAGGGACTGGGAGGGACTGGGAGGGACTGGGAGGAACTGGGATCAAACTGGGAGGGAACTGGGAGGGACTGGGAGGGACTGGGAGGGAACTGGGAGGAACTGGGAGGGACTGGGGGGAACTGGGAGGAACTGGGATCAAACTGGGAGGGAACTGGGAGGAACTGGGATGAAACTGGGAGGGACTGGGACGGGAACTGGGAAGGACTGGGAGGGACTGGGAGGGACTGGGTGGAAATGGGATGAAACTGGGAGGGACTGGGAATGCGATAATGGGACTGGGATGGACTGGGAGGGAACTGGGAGAGGATTGGGGGTCACTGGGAGGGACTGGGAGGGACTGGGATGAAACTGGGAGGGACTGGGAGGGACTGGGAGGGAACTGGCAGAGACTGGGAGGGACTGGGAGGGACTGGGAGTAAACTGGTAGGAACTGGGAGGGACTGGGAGGGAACTGGGAGGAACTGGGAGGGACTGGGAGGGACTGGGATCAAACTGGGAGGGACTGGGAGGGACTGGGAGGGACTGGGAGGGAGTGGGAGGGACTGGGATGGAACTGGGAGGGACTGGGAGGGACTGGGAGGAACTGGGAGGGAACTGGGAGGGACTGGGAGGGACTGGGAGGGAACTGGGACAAACTGGGAGGGACTGGGAGGGACTGGGATGAACTGGGATAAACTGGGAGGGAACTGGGAGGGACTGGGAGGGACTGGGATAAACTGGGAGGGACTGGGATGGGACTGGGAGGGACTGGGAGGGGACTGGGAAGGACTGGGATAAACTGGGAGGGACTGGGAGGGAACTGGGAGGGACTGGGATTGACTGGGAGGGACTGGGAGGGACTGGGAGGGACTTTGAGGGACTGGGAGGGAACTGGGATGAAACTGGGGGGACTGGGAGGGAACTGGGAGGACTGGGAGGGAACTGGGAGAACTGGGAGGGAAATTGGGGGGACTGGGGGGAACTGGGAGAACTGGGAGGGAACTGGGAGAACTGGGAGGAACTGGGATGGAACTGGGAGGGACTGGGAAGGGACTGGGAGGGAACTGGGGGGAACTGGGAGGGACTGGGAGAGACTGGGATCAAACTGGGAGGGACTGGGAGGGACTGGGATCAAACTGGTAGGGACTGGGAGGGACTGGGAGGGAACTGGGCGGGACTGGGAGGGAACTGGGAGAACTGGGAGAGAAAGTGGGGGGACTGGGAGGGAACTGGGAGAGATTTTTTGAGGATTTTTTGGGAGATTTTTTGAAGGATTTTGCAGGATTTTGTTGGGAATTTTTTGGAGATTTTTGGGGGGTTTTTTGAGGATTTTTTTGGGGATTTTTTGGGGTTTTTTGGAGCATTTTTTGGGATTTTTTGAGGATTTTTTGGGATTTTTTGAGGATTTTTTTTTGAATTTTGAAGAAATTCGGGGAATTTTTTGGGGAATATTTGACGATTTTTTAGGTATTTTTTGGGGTATTTTTTGGAGATTTTAAGGGAATTTTTTTGGGATGTTTTGGGGATTTTTTTTGTGGCTTTTTAAAGCAATTTAAGACAATTTTTGTCCCAAATTTTTATTTATTTTTGTTGAAAATTCCACATGAGAAAACTTCAATTTTTTCTTAACACCAATCCGCACCTCCCTGGAGCTGTCAATCATCCCATATAAGGACAACAGTGGGCGGTGCTGGGGGTGTTCTAACTCGCTTTGATGATGTCACAGGGCGGAAGTGATGACATCAC
Organism: Oenanthe melanoleuca; assembly: GCF_029582105.1. Taxonomy (NCBI): domain Eukaryota; kingdom Metazoa; phylum Chordata; class Aves; order Passeriformes; family Muscicapidae; genus Oenanthe; species Oenanthe melanoleuca. The sequence goes on from NW_026612651.1 coordinate 255,712, forward strand.
TGGGGCGGGGGGCGGAGCTGGCTCAGGGCCCAGCGCCTCCGGTCCGATTCCTCCCGGATCCGCTCCAATTCCCGCGCCAGCTGCCCGAATTCGGGGCCCAGCTCCCGCAGGGCGGGAATCTGCTCACTCAAGGCGGCGGCGTCGGCCTGGGCAGAGCTGTGCGACTCGTTGAGCAGCGCCCTAATAAGGGAAAAGGGGCGGGGCTTAGAGTGGGCGGGGTCTGGGGGGTGGGGTGATGGTGTTGAGAGGGAATGGGGTGATGGCATTGAGTGGGCGGGGTAAGGAATGGGGTGATGTCATTGAGGGGGCGGGGTTGGGAATGGGGTGATGGCATTGAGTGGGCGGGGTTGGGAATTGGGTGATGGCATTGAGTGGGCGTGGGTAAGGATGGGGTGATGCCATTGAGGGGGCGGGGTAAGGAATGGGGTGATGTCATTGAGTGGGAATGGGGTGATGGCATTGAGTGGGCGGGGTAAGGAATGGGGTGATGTCATTGAGGGGGCGGGGTTGGGAATGGGGTGATGGCATTGAGTGGGCGTGGGTAAGGATGGGGTGATGCCATTGAGTGGGGATGGGGTGATGTCATTAAGTGGGCGGGGCTAGGGATGGGGTGATGTCATTGAGGGGGCGGGGTTAGGGGAATGGGGTGATTTAATTGAGGGGGCAGAGTCAAGGAATGGGGTGATGTCATTGAGGGGCAGGGCGGGGCCAGGGGAATGGGATGACGTTATCGTGTTAATGGTCCAGGTTATGCTAATGAGGGGCGTGGTTATGCTAATGAGGGGCGTGGCTTGAAAAACAGGGCAAGATCATTACATTGAAGGGTGTGGCTATGCTAATGAGGGGCGTGGCCCCACCAACATGATGACATGGCTACGCTAATGAACACTGGCCATGCTAATGATTATGCAAATGAGGGGGGCGTGGCATCGCACCTGATCCTCCTGTGGGCCTCCACGGTGGGGGAGGGGTAAGTGTCCAGCAGCACCCGCAGCTCCTCCAGCCTGATCGATATTAATTAATTAATTGATTATTAATGGGGCGGGGCCACGCTAATGAGATGCGAACCAGGCCCTGCCCCCTCACCGGATCTTGAGCAGCGTGGCCCAGACCTTGGCCTGCAGGTAGACGGCACGCCGCTCGTCCAGGTGAGCCTGGTGCTGCCGCAGGGAGCAGAGCTGGGAGAGCAGGGCCAGGCAGCGGGACAGCACCTGGGGAACCAGTATAAACCAGTATGGACCAGTATGGAATGCTATAAACCAGTACGGACCAGTATAAGCCAGTATGAACCAGTATGGACTGGTATGGACCAGTATAAACCAGTATGGACCAGTACGGACCAGTATGGAATGGTATAAACCAGTATGAACCAGTATGGACCAGTACGGACCAGTATGGAATAGTATAAACCAGTATGGACCAGTATATACCAGTATGAACCAGTATGGACCAGTATAAACCAGTATGAACCAGTATGGACCAGTACGGACCAGTATGGACCGGTACGGTCCAGTATGGACCAGTATGGACCAGTACAGACCAGTATGGACCGGTATGGACCGGTATGGACCAGTACGGACCAGTACAGACCAGTATGGAATGGTATAAACCAGTACGGACCAGTATAAACCAGTATGAACCAGTATGGACCAGTATGGAGCAGTATGGACCAGTACAGACCAGTATGGACCGGTATGGACCGGTATGGAATGGTATAAACCAGTATAAACCAGTATAAACCAGTATGAACCAGTCCAAACCAGTAAACCCATTTTTCCCATTTTTAACCCTTTTTTCCCTGTTTTTCCACCATTTTTTCCCTCCCAGTCCCTCCCAGTTTGATCCCAGTTCCCTCCCAGTCCAAACCAGTACAAACCAGTAACCCCAATTCCCATTTAACCCTTTTTAAACTCATTTTTAAGCCATTTTAACCCTTTCTCCCCCATTTTTAACCCGTTTTACATCAAATTTTCACCATTTTTTACCCAATTTTCACCCAAATTTCCCCTCCCAGTCCCTCCCAGTACAAACCAGTATAAACCAGTCCAAACCTCGGTGTACCTCCACGTGACATTGTCCAGCTTCTCCGTCAGCAGCCGCTCCCAGTGCTGCTCCCACTGCAGCCGCAGCCTCTGGGACCTCACGATTTCCCTCAAATTTTGGGGGATTTTGGGGAAATTTGGGGCATTTTGGGGGCTTTGGGGCTCGGGGGAATGCTGGGGAGGAATTTTGGGGTGAATTTGGGGGTTTTTGGGGCCCCCCAGGAGGAAGATTTGGATTTCTTCTCGTTTCTCTCTCAGGCGTCGCTGGAGCTCGGGGAGGAGCCTGGGGAGGAGAGGGGGGGGCTGGGGGGGAGATTTGGGGTGAGTTTGGGAAATTTTGGGAAAATTTGGGAAATTTGGGGGGTTTGGGGAAAATTTGGGGGAATTTTTGGAGAATTTTGGGACATTTTGGGAAATTTGGGGGGAATTTTGGGGGAATTTGGGGAAATTTTAGGGGGTTTTGGGAAAATTTGGGGGATTTGGGGGAAAATTTGGGGGAATTTTGAGGGATTTGGGAAATGTTGGGGAATTTTGGGGGAATTTTGGGAGTTTGGGAAATTTGGGGAAATTTTGGAGAATTTTTGGAGAAATTTGGGGGAATTTGGGGGAAATTTGGGAGATTTGGGGGAATTTGGGGAAATCTGGGAAAATTTGGGGAAATTTGGGGGGATTTGGGGAAATTGGCAAAATTTTGGGGGAATTTGGGGAAATTTAGGGGAATTTTGGGAAAATTTTGGGGATTTTGGGGAAATTTGGGGGAATTTTGGGGGAATTTGGGAAATTTGGGGTGAATTTCGGAGGATTTAGGGGGATTTTGGGGAATTGTGGGAAATTTTGGGAAATCTGGGGGAAATTTGGGAATTTTGGAAAATTTTGGGGAATTTGGAAGACTTTGGGTAAAATTTTGAGGAATTTTGGGGAATTTGTGACTTTGGGGACTTTGGGGTAAATTTTAAGAATTTTGGGGATTTTGGGGTGGATTTTGGCATTTTTGGGTTGAATTGTGGGAATTTTTGGGATTTTTTGGGGAGAATTTTGGGGATTTTTGGGGTAAATTGTAAGAATTTTGGTTTTTCAGGTGAGTTTTGGGAATTTTGGGTTAAATTGTAAGAATTTTGGGATTTGGGGTGAATTTTGGGGTTTTTGGGGTGAATTTTGGGGTGAATTTTGGGGATTTTTGGGGTGAATTTTGGGGTGAATTTTGGGGATTTTGGGTCTCACCTTGCGGCGTGGAACCCGCTCAGAGAGTTTTAGGGGTCCCCGGCGCAGCTGAGCCCAGGTGATCTCCTCCTCCAGGTCCTGCAGCACCTGGGGAGGCAAAATTGGGAATTTTGGGGGATTTGGGGGAAAATTGGGAATTTTGGGGAATTTGGGGGAATTTTGGGAATTTTTGGGAAATTTGGGGATTTTTTAGGATTTTTTTAGGGAATTTTGGGGGAATTTTTTTGGGAATTTTGGGGGGGAATTTTCAAAAATTTTTGGGAATTTTTGTGGGAATTTTTTGGGAAAAATTTGGGAATTTTTGTGGATTTTTTGGGGTATTTTTTGAAAATTTTTGGGGAATTTAGGGAAAATTTTGAGGGGATTTTTGGGAATTCTTTGGGGAATTTTTTGTGGATTTTGAGGGGATTTTTGGGAATTTTAGGGGAAATTTTGGGAGATTTTTTGAGGAATTTCTGTAGGAAGTTTGAGGAATTTTTGTGGAAATTTTGAAAAATTTTTGGGGAAATTTTGGGGGGATTTTGAGGGAATTTTGGGGATTTTTTGGGGGAATTTTCAAGAATTTTTGGGAATTTTTGGGGAATTTTCAGGAATTTTTGGGTAAATTTTTGGGAAATTTCAGGAAATTTTGGAGGAGATTTTTGGGAATTTTTTGGGGAAATTTTGGGATTTTTCTTGTGATTTTTTTTATGATTTTTTTGGGGGATTTTGGGGATTTTTTGATGATTTTTTGGGCATTTTTTTAGGATTTTTTTTTGGGATTTTTTTTGGAATTTTTTTGGGGATTTTTGGGATATTTTTGGGGGATTTTGGGACTCACCTTGGGCTCCAGGTTTTGGGGGTCCCTGACCAGCTCCCCCAAAAGAGATTTTTGGGGGATTTTTTTTTTTTTCTATTTTTTGTGGATTTTTTGTAGATTTTTTTTATTTTTTGCGGATTTTTAGGGGTTTTTTTTGGGATTTTTTGGGGATTTTTTTGGAGATTTTTTGAGAATTTTTTTAAATTTTTGGGGGGATTTTTTAGGGATTTTTTTTTTTTTTTTTGTGGATTCTTTGTGGATTTTTTTGTGAATTTTTTTGGAATTTTTTTGGGGATTTTTGGGATTTTTTGGGGGATTTTGGGACTCATCTTGGGCTCCAGGTTTTGGGGATGCTGACCAGCTCCCCCAAAAGGGATTTTTGGGGGATTTTTTTTTCTATTTTTTGTGGGTTTTTTGTAGATTTTTTTTATTTTTTGCTGATTTTTTGGGGGTTTTTTGGGGATTTTTTTTTTGGGGATTTTTTGAGGATTTTTTTTTTTTATTTTTGGGGATTTTTTAGGGATTTTTTTTGTATTTTTTGTGAATTTTTGTGGATTTTTTGTGAATTTCTTGTGGATAGTTCCGGATTTTTTTGCGGATTTTTTTGGGATTTTTTTTGTGAATTTTTTTGAGATTTTTTTGGGGGATTTTTGGGATTTTTTGGGGGATTTTGGGACTCACCTTGGGCTCCAGGTTTTGGGGGTCCCTGATCAGCTCCCCCAAAAGGCTCCAGATCACCTCCAGGTGCAGCCACCGCCCCCAAGCTCTGCCCAGGGACCCCTCGGCCTGGGGGGAGGAAAAAACACAAAAAAAACAAAATTAGGGACAAAAAAATGAAAAAAAATTAAAATTAGGAACAGAATAATAGAAAAAATTAAAATTAGGGACAGAAAAAAAATCCCTCCAAAAATTCCAAAAAATTGCACCAAAATCCCCCAAAAAATGTCAAAAAAATCCCCCCAAAAAATCCCCCAAAAATCCTCAAAAAATCCCAAAAAAACCCAAAAAAATCCCCCAAAAATCCGAAAAAAATCCCCAAAAATCCTCCAAAAAATCCCCAAAAATCCCAAAAAAATCCCCCAAAAAATCCCCAAAAATCCTCCAAGAAATCCCCAAAAAATCCCCCAAAAAACCCCCAAAAAATCCCAAAAAAAAATCCCCAAAAATCCTCCAAAAAATCCCCAAAAATCCCCCCAAAAAATCCCCAAAAATCCCAAAAAAAAATCGCCAAAAAATCCCCAAAAGTCCTCCAAAAACATCCCAAAAAATCCCCAAAAAATTCCAAAAAAACCCCAAAAACCCCCAAAAAATCTCCAAAAATCCTCCAAAAAATCCCAAAAAATCCCCAAAAATCCCAAAACCCAAAAAAATCCCCAAAAATCCCCAAAAATATCCCCAAAAATCCTCCAAAAAATCCCAAAAAATCTCAAAAAATCCCCAAAAAATCCAAAAAAATCCCCAAAAAAATTCCCCAAAAATCCCAAAAAAAATCCCCAAAAATCCTCCAAAAAATCCCAAAAATTCCCCAAAAAATCCCCCCAAAAATCCTCCAAAAATCCAAAAAAATCCCAAAACCACCAAAAATCCCCAAAAATCCCAAAAAAAATCCCCAAAAATCCTAAAAAATACCCAAAAATTCCCCAAAATAATCCCCAAAAATCCCCACAAAAATCCACAAAAAATCCCCCAAAAAACCCCCAAAAATACCCAAAAAAAATCCCCAAAAATCCTCCAAAAAATTCCAAAAAATCCCAAAAAAATCCCCAAAAATCCTCCAAAAAACCCCCAAAAATCCCAAAAAAATCCCCAAAAATCCCAAAAAATCCCCAAAAAATCCCCCAAAAAATCTCCAAAACCCCCCCAAAAAAAATCCCCAAAAATCCCCAAAAAAATTCCCCAAAAATCCTCCAAAAAATCCCAAAAAAATCCACAAAAAACCCCCAAAAAACCCCCAAAAATCTCCAAAAAAATCCCCAAAAATCCCCAAAAAATCCCCCAAAAAATCCCCAAAAATCCTCTAAAAAATCCCAAAAAAATCCTCAAAAAATCCCCCAAAAAACCCCCAAAAAATCCCCCAAAAAACCCAAAAACATCCCAAAAAATTCCCCAAAAATCCCTAAAAAAATCCCCAAAAAATCCCAAAAAATTCCCAAAAAAATCCCCATATTTAATTTATTTCTCTCACCTGCTGGAGCTGCTCCCTGAGGGGGGGGCTGAGCCCCTCCCACCCCAGGATCCTCCTCACCCCCTCCAGCAGCTGCTGCAGCCCCGACAGGGAATCCAGAGGCTGGGGGGGGGAGGGGAGGGGAGGGGCTGCTCACCTGGGGACAGAAAGAAAAAAAAAAAATTAATTTTGGGGGAATTTTTGGGGATTTTTTAGAATTTTTATCAGATTTTTTTGGGATTTTTGGGGATTTTTTTGGGGATTTTTGAGAAATTTTGGGGGATTTTTTTGGGGATTTTTTGAAAATTTTTGGGGGATTTTTTGATGAATTTTTGAGAATTTTTAAGTGAATTTTTAGAGGATTTTGGGGGATTTTTTGAGATTTTTTGGGGATTTTTGGGGATTTTTTGAGGATTTTTTTGGGAATTTTTGGGGGATTTTTGAGGATTTTGGGGGATTTTTGGGGGGATTTTTGAGAATTTTTTGGGAAGTTTTGGGGGATTTTTGGTGGATTTTAGGGGATTTTTAGGGGATTTTTTGTTGGATTTTTGGGGATTTTTTAGGGGATTTTTGAAGGATTTTTGAGAATTTTTTAGAAAATTTTTGGGGAATTTTTTGGGATTTTTTGATGGATTTTTGGGGGTTTTTTTGGAGGAATTTTGGGGATTTTTGGGGATTTTTTGGGGATTTTTTTGGGGACTTTTAAGGAATTTTTAGGGATTTTTTATGGAATTTTTGGGGGGATTTTTGGGGGATTTTTGGGGATTTTTTGGGGAATTTTGAGAATATTTTTAGGGAATTTTTGGGGATTTTTGGGGGATTTTAGGGGAATTTAGGGGGAATGTTTTAGAACTTTTGGGGGTTTTTTTCTGAATTTTCAGAGAATTTTTGGGGATATTTTTGGGAATTTTTTGTGGGAATTTTTGAGGGAATTTTTGGGGGATTTTTCTGAATTTTTGGGGATTTTTAATGGGATTTTTCCAAATTTTTAGTGGAATTTTGGGGGATTTTTGGGGGAATTTTTGTGGGAATTTTGTGGGAAATTTCTGGAGAATATTTTGGCAATTTTGAGGAATTTTTTGTGGGAATTTTTGGGGATTTTTGGAGGGATTTTTGGGGTTATTTTTATTTATTTTGGGTTTTTTTCTCACCTTCCAGCAGCAGCTCTGAGGTTGGATTCTCCTTCAAATCCATTCTGGGGATTTTGGGAGATTTTGGGGGTGGGAGGAACCCCAAAAAAATCCACCTGGGGATGGTAAAAAAATCAGAAAAATCAAAATTCAACCAGAAAACCCAAAATTAAATCAGAAAACCCCAAAATTAAATTAAAAAGCCCCAAAATTTAATCAAAAAACTCCAAAATTAAATTTAAAAACTCCAAAATTAAATTAAAAGACCCCAAAATTTAAGCAAAAAAACCCAAATCCACATAAAGACCTCAAAATCTTCTCAGGGAATTTTTTTGGGAATTTTGAGAGAAGTTTTGGGGGGGAATTTTTGGAGAATTTTTGAGGATTTTTGGGGGGAATTTTGGGGGAATTTTTGGAGAAATTTTGAGAATTTTGGGGGGAATTTTGAGGAAATTTTTGGGGAATTTTTGAGCATTTTTGAGAATTTTTGGGGGAATTTTTGTGGAAATTTTTGGAGAATTTTTGAGAATCTCTGGGGGAATTTTGAGAGAATTTTGGGGGAATTTTGTGGGAATTTTGGGGGAAATTTTTGAGAATTTTTGAGAATTTTTGGGGGAATTTTGGGGGAATTTTTGGATAATTTGTGATGATTTTGGGGGGAATTTTGGGGGAATTTTTGTGAGAATTTTGTGGAATTTTGGGGGAATTTTTGTGGCAATTTTGTGGGATTTTTGTGGGACTTTTATGGGAATTTTGTGGGAATTTTGTGACGAATTTTTGGGGGAACTTTTAGAGAATTTTTGAGGATTTTGGGGGGAATTTTTTGGGAAAATTTTCAAAAATTTGGGGGGAATTTTGGTGGGAATTTTGTGGTGATTTGGAGAGAATTTTGAGAGAACTTTTGTAGGAATTTTGGCGGATTTGGACCCACCAAAATCCCCTCAGAACCCCCAAATCCCCTCAGCGACCCGAAATCCCCTCAGAACCCCCCAAAATTTCCTTAGAACCCCCAAATTCCCTCAAGGATCCCCAGATTCCCTCAAGGATCCCCAAATTCCCCTCACATCTCCCCAAAATTCCCTCACGAAATCCAAATTTCCCCTCAGGATCCCCAAATCCCCTCAGGACCCCCCGAATCCCCTCAGAAACAGCGAAACCCGCAGAAACTCCCTCAGAATCCGCCCGGGAGCTTTTCTTGGTTTTTTTTTCACCACTCCAGACTCAGTTTTTCCCCAATTTTCCCCAATTTTGCCCCAAAATTCTCCTCCCGTCGCCGCTTCCCCTCACGGTTTTCCCGCCGCTCCTCGGCCGGTCACGCCCCCCCACAGCGCCAGCCAAAGGGCTGGAAAATGGCGGAAAAACCGCCAGCCAGTCAGAGCCCAGAATGTTATGATTGACAGCTCTAGTGACAAATAGGAACGCGGGGCGGGAAACCAGCTGTCAATCATAGCGCACGGTAGAGTTTGATTGACAGCTCCGTTCTCTAAAAGCAGCGAGGGGCGGAAAAATTATCAGCCAATCACAGCCAGTTTTGTTTGATTGACAGCTGTGCTAACCAATAGAAGTGCGGGGTTGCCATAAAAGGACCAATGGGAAGCGAGAGGCGGGGCAAAGATGGTGAATCCCCCCCCCACGATTTCCCTTCCAGTTCGTCCCAGTTCATCCCAGTATGGCCCAGTCACTCTACCAGTTCCAGTATAAACCAGTATGGCCCAGTGACCTCCAGCTCTGTCTGAGTCCCTCCCAGTAACTCCCGAAATCCCACATGGACGCTCTGGGATGGGATTTCTGGGTTACTGGGTCAAACTTGGCTGAACTGGGATGAACTGGGTTGAACTTGGAGGGGGCGGAGCCTTCAAGCGGCGGGTGGGGCTCACCGGGAGCAACCTTAAAGCGGCAATGCGCTCTTAAAAGGGCAACGGCGTCTTAAAGCGGCAACGGATTCTTAAAGCGGAGTTCAACAGCTTTGACAGGGCTGAAGGGAAAGGATGAAAAAGAGCAGAATAATAAAGAATGGAGCAGTATCAGGGTGAAAGATGTAGTCTCCAATAGCAAGAGGTAGGAAGGAAGCTGTAGCAGGTAGCAGGGTGGTGAGGGGGCTGCAGAGCTCTGTGTGTGAATTCTCACAGCCATTCACACCATTTTGCAGACACTCACTTTTCTGAGCAGTAAATTCAATCAGGTTTTTTTTTTGTTTGTTTCTTTTTTTTTTTTAATAGATATTAATTTATTTCTAGGAAAAGAAAAGCATGCTGTTGAATATTGGTGACTCCAGGATGCTGAGTGGGAAGGTAATGATTTATAATACATTATAGGAGTGGGCATGATAAAAGTCTGAAAAAAGATTCTATTGCTCTGCAGCCTCTGGTCTCTGCATAACTTAAGCAACAAGGTGCCTCTTGCAGACTGCATGGTTTTAACCTGAAGCTATTACCAGCATTTGAGATAACATATTGTTTAATCCTTCTAACTTCAACATGAATCGCTCAGAGGAATGAGGGGAGGAGGGGAAAACTGAGGGGAGCTAAAGAGAAGAGTTCTTGTAGGAATTATTAGGAGGATGAGGTGCAGGATCTGATGATAAGGCAGCCGGGGCTGCTGAGCTATCTGAGCAGGGAAGGTAGAATGCTACGTGACAGCTCTTGGGGACCTGTGAGCACATCTACCAGGCTGGGAAATGAGGAGCACACAGAGGCTTTCCCCCTAGGCTCTGCTCTCTGTCAAGGGCTATTTGAATCCCTGGCCAGTGATGTCTCTTTTGAAGCCATTTCTTTTCATTCAGCAGTGACCACTGCTGGTGTCACTGGAGTCCTTTGCCCATGGTGGGTTCATCTCCCACGGTGAATCCCTCAGTCCTGCCAGGCTGGGCCACATCAGAGCTGCACCTCACATCTCATCCCCTTCCTCCGGGGCTAGGCAGCCTCTGGGCTGTCCAGGGCTGACCTGAGACCTCAGCGATCGTCTGGAGAAGACCATTTGCATACAATCACAAATAGGCAATCCTCAACCATTTCTGACTGAAAATAAAGTCAGTTTCCTTAGTCAAGTGTCCATCTCACTGACACATTCTCTGTGCTAAAGGCCCTGTCCTTTTGTCTTTTCTTTGCCTCACTCTCCCAGCCCCTTGGCTCACTCTCAAAGCCCCTTAGCTTATTTATTTCTGTTGTAAGAGGATTATAGAATGCAACTTCTGGTACTTTCTTTACCTACAGGAAGCCTCCATTTTACTTGTCCCCAACCTGTCAACTACTTTAGTTTCAGATCTTTGACACATTCCAGCTGTTATACTGCAAAGAACAGCTTGTTTCCTGTTTGTGCTGAGCCTGAAGGATATTTTTTGGCCAAAACATTAGCTTTAATACATCAATACATTTAATGAGATTTGTATCTGCATCCAAAATTCACCCATGGTGGCCTTTCAGCCTTTCAGTCAGCTGTTGGCAGCTTTGTGGTCTTGACTATTGTTTGAAATTCAAGCTTGCGAAGAGTGTTTCTACCCATTAAGGTGACATGAATTAAATATTCCCTTGGAGCTTACTTATGCATAACCAAGAAAATGCATTTTTTTTTCCTCAAGACAGGAGAAACAAACCACAGCAAGTAGCTTGGTATCAGTCATAGAGATTCTCCTTTCTCAGTCCTATTTGTGGCTTCAGTATAGAAAAAGATCAGTATTTTTATTTTTCACTCTGAATCAATGTGATTTTACAAATTGACTTATAGATTTTAAATTGCAGTGAAGAAGGATTCTTGAAACCAAGATCTTTATTTTCTAAATGATTTATGGGCAGATAAAACTTGCATATATGTCTCTGTTAATTTTTTAATACCTAAACCCGTGTGTCTGAATACTAACTGCCACCTATATTCTCCTGTACTGAACAAAATGTTACTTTGAGTAGCCAAACTCATGGAGAACTTTTTTTTTTTTTTTTTTTTTTGTATTAGTAGAATGAACTACAGCTCCTTTCTGTCATGATTTCCCCTTCCATTTCAGTAATGATATTTTCAAGGAAAAAAAAAAAAGCATCAAAGTTTGGAACACAGGCTCATTTTAGCTCCATTATGATTGTTATTATTACTACCAGTAGTACTACTTAGCTCTTTATAGCTTTTTCTTCTATATATCTTAGAGAACTTCATAAAACAAGGAAATGTTCTTATCCTTGCTTTCCTGAGGCACTGAAATAATGAAATAATTTGCCAACAGTTAAAATGGAGGTTAGCGGACTGGCTGGAAATAAACCATAGCTTAGAAACAGTTCAAGGGTCAACAGGGTAGAATAGCAGTTTCCAGTGTAAGTTTGTCAAATGTCTGGCAAAGTGCCCTGGTTTGTATTGGGATTTGTTTTTTAAGATAGACTTTAATAAAAGTCTGTTTCAAATGAGAAGAAGGAATACGGGGCAATGGGTAAAGGGAAAGTGCCATAATAACAGGTAGACAGAGAAAAGACTCTGTTCTTTAGAGTGAGACAAATGTGGTTGGCCAGTTCCACAGAGCCGAGCCCAGGCGGCCCCTCCCCCGGGAGCAGACAGCTTCGTGGCCAAGGGGGCAGGGTGAGGAGTCAGTCAAAACACCAACCCAGGACATTAACTTAGAAAGAGTAACAACAAAACTAATAAATACAAATAGGAAAGGATTTGGCATCTTTACAGAGTTGGAAATGATAAAGAGAATGAAACCTTTTGCAAAGGACTTTTCATGGGTGCAGTTGCTACCCATACTTGTAACAGCTGAGAAGCTCATTTTCTCATCATGGTTCATCATAAAGGAAAAGGGAAGCCTTAGTAAATGTACTTTGTTCTTTAGGTGATACATAGAACTTACCTGAAAGTGAATTTTCAGAAAGATTTTGACTTTTAAACACTTTTTTTTTTAAATATAATTTTATTTTAATTTAGAACAAAATGTAGTCTGGAATTTCATATAAAAGAGAATATTTGCAAAAGGAAATGTCAAAAGCACAGCAAACACAGCTATCACTACCACCTGGAACTGTTCAAAACAGTTTCCGTGGAGAATTTTATCAAAACTAGCATATCCCAGAAACATTTTGGTTTTGCTTAAATGGCATTTTCAAAGGAGGAAAAAAAAGTTATATAAAAAGTAGTTTGAGTAGTTTTATGGGTTATTTTTTTTTCCAGTAAACTCATTTGCTTGGATTTTTAAAACTAGAGATAGAAGAAAATCACTAGACAATGTAAGTGCAGATAATAATCCTACCCTGGGAAAGAAATGGAATATTTTAATAATGTGAGGTCCTTATGATCTCTGCCTGCTAAGATTATATGGTAATAATAATTTTTTTGATGCAGAAACAAATGTAAATTCTTTAGTGTACAAAATGTCATTGCAGAGAAACAGTACCATATAATATCAATACAAATCTGAAAAAACTTTTAAAGTATTCTCCCCTAGAAATATACATAAAGATACTTGTTTTGAGTTTGTCAACACTTAAAAAAATATATATAATTCTGATTATCTGTGCATGTATGTATTCCATATGACATAAGATAATTTTCTTTGTTCAACTGTATTTTGAGATATTAAATTTAAATATTCCATTAAGAAGTTTGAGCAGAAAATGTACTACTCAAAGTTTCACCTAAGGTACTTGAAGCAAAAATATTAATCAGTATTTCATTTCAGAGATATACATGCATATACACACGTACACACAGAGAATAGTCCTACTAAAACATTTCTGATGGAATTCGGTTTTAAAAATCTTGTTCTGACCAGTTCCACTGAAGAGCTATAGGGTGAGAGATGTTGCACAAGAAGAGGGGAGTGATGTTTCTTCCTAAATATCCTCCAAGGATTTCTTGTTTCAGAAACATTTCTTGTTTGTTTTCCAAGGGCAATATCTTTGAGAATAATAACAATTTTTTTACTCATTCTATCGGTTTTTCAAAGCCGTGAGAATTTTAGCATACCCAACAACCCGTGGCAAGGAGTTCCAAGAAGTGTTTCCTTTTGTTAATTTCTAAATTCCCATCTGCCAGTTTCATTTCATGCCTTAGCTTGTATTTTGAAGGACCCCATGAACCTTGTTTTCACAGACCCTTATCATATCGTCTCTCAGTCATCTCTTTATTTAGGGCTCACAGTTTCATGGATAGATGTTATTTCATACCTGTGATCTCTCTCGTTGCCTTTTTTCTATATCTTCTCTAGTTCTCTTATTTGCTGTAAGAGATGAGGAAAAGTAGAACTGCACACAGCATTGTGTTAAGGGACACGGCAGGCTTGCAGTGCTTTTCTCTCCCTTGCATTCCTAAATTTAACTATTGGTGAGATGATACTTTCTTAGCACTATCTTTTATCATCCCAAGACCTCATTTCCAAATAGCTCTGAGCCCATCATGGCACAAATAAAGCGAAGATTTCTGTTCCCAGGTTCATCAGCGAAACCTGGGACTGAGTTCTTTGTGTGAGGAAAAGGAAAGTAAAGGACAAGAAGTTCTAGATACAGTAATACCTTTAGATAATGATCCTAGGCAAGATGTTCAGAGCGAAAATGCTCACAGAAAGCTGTTACCTGCAAGAAAGGCTGAGTGAGCTGAAAGATGATGAAGAGCCTGATGCCAAGGGTATAATTTGTCAGAGAATAAAAGATGGGGAAAGGTTAAAAAAAGGAATTAAAGAAAGATTAGCATTGTTTGGAAACTATGTATAGAAAGCAGTCTGCTAAAGGAGAGCACTATTGTGAAAAAGCATTCAGCGTAAAGTCTGCTTACCCAGGAAAAAGGAAGAAACTGAGGAATAAAGTGCCCAGAGCTAGACACTATCATCTCTGCTGCAGCACTGGCAGTTCATTTAATAACTTTCAATCCTACGTCTTGGTATTACAAGCTTTAAAAGCTCCAGCTGAAAACAATCACTATTAATAACACCCCTGCTTTGCAATATGAAAGCAGCAGGTACAACAGAGAGACACCTATAATCCCCCCCATGTTAGACAGCAGCAGAACAGCACTCAGCCAACCATGGAGGAGAATCCTCTAAAAATACCCAAATCCATCTCTCCATGATGGATGGTCTTTGTACAAGCACTAAAGTGTATTCCCTTTAGTACCACTGTCTATTGATGCTGAGCTACTAAGTAATCTGAGGGAAACTAGGAAGCGATCGTCATGATAAAAAATAAAATGGATTGGGGATAAAAATGGAATTTCGTCAAAACCGTCATGATCAGAACAATATTGCCAGAGAAATGGGGAGCTTTATATCTGTCAACAGTGTCAGTGTTTGGACAGGAAACCAAAGCCTTGGAGATTGGTGTCAGAAAAGCGATCTTTTTCTTCGATAAGCACCATGCATGTACCAACATGAAATACAAGAGCAATCTTGCTGACTAGAATTCATGACAAGTAGCTCCTGTGAGAACAGTCTGAAACCATAAGACTGCTCAGGTATTCCTGGATGACTTCTCATATTCACTAAGCATTTACTTAGACTTTACTCATGAAATACATCCTGCTCATTCATAGGACTTCTCTGAACCATTCTGGATTAATTTCTGATTTTTTAATTGTGCCAAATCTTGCACACATTATGTGGACTAATGAGAAGAAATCATTAATGCTGAAAAAATTACTCACAGGACTAAAGGTAACAGATAGGATCAAGTTATACAAAAGTACTAAGACTGAAATGCTGATAGCATTAGTGGGATTGAAAGTTGACTTAAAGAATTTATGAAAAAAAATAGGAAAGATGTGTTGACACTATGATTTTGAGAAAGAAAAACTATGAGAAAAGTCAGATAGAAAAAAGTTAACCAGTTAGGATTTGACACCTGGGGGTCGGCATATTTCTGAACAGTATGGGCACAGAGGTGGATATCTAAGGACAGAAGCAGCTGTTCAGAGGGAATAATAGCATGGTGCCAGGAAAGAAAAGCAGACTGAAACTTATTTCTTCTCTGCATGTGTTAGGTGTTCACAGCAGTGAGCAATCATAAAGTCATAGAAAGGTGAGAATAGGAGGTGCCTCCGAAGCTCCTCTTGTCTTACCCCCAGCTGATCAGGTTCCCCTTAAACAGATTACTCAGGACCATGGTCATTTGTGATTTCAGTATTTTCAATAATGGAGATTCTTTAATCTCTCTGGATGACGTTGCAGAGTTTGACCACCCTTGCAGTTAGAAAGGTTGTTCTCATGTTTGTTTGAATAGATTTTCCTGTGTTTTCATTTGTGCCCACTGCCTCTTGTCCTGCTTACCAACTTCTTTACTGTCTCTCCTGAAGCATTTATGCAGATTGATATTGATATATTCCTCTGGGATGAACAGCTCCAGCCCTCTCAGCTTCTCTTCATATGCAAAATGTTCCATGTACCTGATGATCATTATAGCCCTTTGCTGGACATGCTCTGGTATATCCATGTCTGTGCTTTGGGGAGCCCAGAATTTGACCCAGCAGTCCAGGTGGGAGCCTGGTTCCTTTTCTATACTAGAACCACTTTATGTCTCTGAACAAAAGGAAAAGAAATAAACAACAACCAACCTGTGGAGTGAGTTTTCATAGCCTTTTATCAGGAGGATTTAAAATAATTCAATAGAACCACTGGGAAGAGATTGACAGCAAAGAAGAAAGTGAAAGCTGTGTGAGCAACTCTTAACACCAGCAAGGGAAAATAGTGTCCAATTGCTGTTAAAATGTTTTTGGAAAGAAATTGATTGAAAACACAGGGTTTCTGAGACTTCCAGGCTTTTGAAGTCTGCAGAGGGACATTCATGAGTAGTAAGGCTAGAAACGTTCAGCTGCTCTGAACTTGATCATTTGCTGCAGAGTTCCAGTGTCTCTCATGAGAGTATTGTCTGGTTAAACTTCAGCTAAGACACAGCGTAGCCTTAGCACCTTTAAAAGTTTAAAAAAACTTTTGGCATGGGACAAGTTTCTCTAGGCTGAAACACGTCTCACTTTCTGAGCTGAATAGTTTAAGGTTTATTTTTTTGTCCATAAAATGTTTTCAAATCTCATTATTTGAGTTATCTGTGGCTGGAGAATTGCAAGTACTTTTCATGCCTGAAGACCATTTCAGATGCTGTACTTGTGCAGAAATAATTCAATGTTTGGGAAAACAAAATCTTGGCATGGAGATCATGTGCAGCAGGTAACAAGATAGTGGCTTCTTAAGCAAAAGAGTAAGAGGACCAGAAGTAAAAAATAAAATTAGAAATATTAAGGCCATGAGCTGGATAGCCTGTTTCTCCTAGAAGATATCATAACTCAAAGGCTGACAGATACTCAACTAACAGGAATACGAAGAAGTATAATAAGTATTTAACTACCCTCCTTCAGACCTTAAGAAATAATTTTCCTGGGGACAGGTTATTCAGTAACCCATAACAGCTTTTTTTAATTTGGATGTTTGTTTATTTGTTTGTGTGTCTTTTTTATTCACAATTATTTTCTGTCTGTTGTTGATGCCTGTGATTCTTCTTTGTGTTAGGCAGGTCTCTCTTCATGGAGACAGGACACTGAATCCATTAGCTCACATTCTGAGCCAGCAGAATGGGCCTTGTGTTCCTCTGTTATGCAATATCTGCTTTTGTTCATGTGGATCATCCAAATAATTCCAAAGCATAGGAAAGGATTCATGATCACCCATGGCCTGCAGGGAAAACAGGGCAGATTTTCCCTTAACTCTTCACTCTTAAATGCTATATCTAAGATGGCTCACCCAGGCTCTCTCAGGACTCAGGAGAGGGATTTATGCAGTGATCTGCAGGTCCTATTTTGGACAATTTTGTCAATCTCTGTTGAATCTATTGTCTATTGTCTATTTCTCTTTATAGTCCTTCCATTGATATCATCACAGATTAAACCACTAGTGGTATGAAGTCCATCCCAAAACTTGCTATAAGTATATGATCAACGCTGACATCATGTTAAAGGATGGTAAGAAATGTGGATGCTTTTTAGAATGTCTGCGGGTGAGGAGAAAGGGAAATACCGTCAGGGAGGAAGAAGAAACTATTAGGTTAAAAGGCATTGTTGGCACAAGGTTGACAATGAATAAATGTGGGATGGGAAGGGAAAGAACATTCCTGGCCAAAAAAAAAGTTACTTTTTAAAATTTAACTTTAATTTATGTGCATAGCATGGATCTCCCAGCCTTGTAGTATGAGGATCAGGAAAAGGAAAGCTAATTCTTTTTTAATTCAATAAATAATAAAAAGCAATTTTCAGATGTAATACCTGCATTTTGTGAACTGAAAGTTTCTATACTTCTGTGATACTGAATGTATAAGAAGAATTTAGTTCATATATATTTATTTCAATATGCTTCACAAATTTTGTGGGTACTGATAATTTTAATCCATTAATATGGATATTCATTGCATATTTACTTTATTCCACTGCTTGAATGTTAATATAATTGCAACAAAATCAGTCAGACTACTATATTGTGCTAACGGAAATAAAAATCTTGACTGAATTTTTAAAGTATTTAAATTAGGCTGGTGGAACTGTACAATTCAAAATCAGGAGCAAGAGTCTGCACAAGCCATCAAGGCTGTCAAACTAATTGGAAGCTCCAGCTTTCCCAATGATAAGGATATGGATATGTCAAAAAAATCTAACTGTAAAATAAAACAAAAAAAATATATAAATGTTAAAAGTTTAAGCAAGTCAAAAAAATGTTTATATTGTGTTTAATAAGTGTATATCCCAATCGTGAGTCAATAATCACGATATGGGATAAAAAGTAAAATGTCCTGAGTTAGTGTTTTGACTGACTCCTCACCCTGCCCCCCTTGGCCATGAAGCTGTCCGCTCCCGGGGAAGGGGCCGCCTGAGCTCAGCTCTGTAAACTGGCCTTAGTTTTTTTCTCTTCTTGCAGTAGCTCGCTTAGCTCTAGCTGCTGCTGCTTGTAGCTCTTGCTGCTGTGGTAGTAGTTCGTTGCCTGGTTTGTTAGTTAGCTGTGTTTTTCTTAATTTTTTTAGCTTTATATTGCTTAAATTATTTGTTTTAGCTCGCTGTTGTTTAAAGCTTGCTGGCTGTTTTTTTCTTTCTCTCTCTCCCCCTCTCCCTTCCCCCCCCCCTCACCTCCCGAGGATCAGCACCAGCTCGCTCCAAAGAAACCCTGCAGCCTGCCTCTAAACACCGGCCAAAAAAGCATCTCGTCCTTCTAGTAAAAATCAAATCGTCCACGTCTCTTTTTCTCTCTCAGTAAAAATTTTTTTTTGTCATCTAAATCTGTGCTAAAAAGTGTTTCTCTTGTATGTGTCAATAAATAAGTTTTTTCCACTTTTCCCCCCTAAGTAAAATATTTTTTTTCTTAAGTCCAGTAAAATAAAAAATTAAAAGTTTATTCCCTAAAAAGCTCTTCTAAAAGTTTTTTCCCCTAAGTTTGTCCAAACTAAGACAAAACCTCACCAGCCCAGAAAGGCTGACAATCAGCCCCAGTGTTGCCACTTTTCCAGCTGAAAGCAGGAGTTTCTACTGTTAAAAAAATCTCTTTCTATGAGATCGGAGGAAGGAAGAAGCAGCATGGGGTTAGGATTCATGGATGTAGCAGGAGATCAAGAATGAAGAGGCTGGGGTACTAAAGAGTACTGCTCATCACTGGACAGAAAATTCACATTTGTGTATGAAAATCCTTTTCTTGTGTTGTTCAGAAGTGTTTGGGAGACAATTCAAGAATTGCACAAGGAAATTGAATTATATAACAAAAAGATTCATTTGCTCCAAGACATTCTCAGGGCCTCTGTCTGTCTCTCCATGTCTTCATAAAACTAGAGGTAATCTGTGGTAATCCTTGGAGATCTTGTAGCCTCTCTGTTAAATCTATTCAGGCCTGAAATGATCTTTTTCCTTTGGGATAAGTTTTGTTCTGTCTTACAAACAGTAGTGAAGGGCTCTGACCACTGGAAAGACCTGTGAAACCATATGAACATGAAATTCCTGGTAACCTCTGGCAGTTTTCTTCTGGGATGTGTTCCAAAAGTTTTTGGTTTGACCTTGAAAGTAAAATTTTGCACCTGTTTTTATTGGATGAAATAGGTCTATTCATGGAATAGATACCCAAAGCTTACCAATTATATTCAGATGCTCAAAATAGTCTGGACACTGATATTCTGGACAGAATGAGTTCCATGATGAAGTATTCCTGGCAGGCAACAAAAAGAGAAAATTAATTGCTCAGTTTTATTTGGCCTACAGTTTATAGATAGCACTGTGAAAAGAAGTGTTCACTATTCTGTGTTTGTGCTCTGTGACCTCTCCAGTGTGAGACTGACTGAAATCCACCAAAGTCTTTTTCCTTAAGTATCCTAAAGCCTTGAAAATTAAAAGTCATTCATTACCCTGACTTTATTTTTAGTGCCTAACAAATAATCAACAATTATAATAATTAATGGGGTTTTTTTTTCTGTGGTTCCATAGAGAACCAAAGCATATTAGAAACAACACATTTCTCCCAAAGTTACATTGTTTTCAAGATATTTCCCTCTGATTGCTTTATTTCCTTGGGGGGGCATTTCTGTGCTCACAGAAATCTTTCGGATGCTCTGTTTTACAAGTGCTTATGCCCTCTGAGATCCTGCATTATTAATAATACTAATTTTTGCAATTAATTATTATTAGATGAAGGATGAGAGAGTTTTCAGCAATTCAAAAAGC
The DNA here is from genome assembly GCF_029582105.1 of Oenanthe melanoleuca. Classification (NCBI taxonomy): domain Eukaryota; kingdom Metazoa; phylum Chordata; class Aves; order Passeriformes; family Muscicapidae; genus Oenanthe; species Oenanthe melanoleuca. Next base: position 275,707 of record NW_026612651.1, read on the forward strand.
ACAGAAGAGCATGTAAGCCTTATCCTGCAGAGGCTTTCGTTGAACTTTGAGACCTCTGCACTGTGAGAAGCCCCTGAGAATGAGGAATTGTAGTTAGCAAGAAAATCTGCTAAATGGACATGGACAATAAATAAAGGCCTCATACATTGCTGGACTTCTTACTCAAAAAATCCCACTGGGGGGTGCTGATAAAAAGAAAAAAAAAAAAAAGTGTCCAAGATTTTGTAATAATCCAGAGTACAGATCACTATCTGAAGAGGTCGATTAACATATGATGATTTCACGAGCTGCACTTTAAATTTCTGTGTATGACCTTTATCTGTTCTGAAGGACAGAGAAATGCCTGGTCACGAAGAGGAAGGTGTTCTGAATTTTTAACCATAGCTCATAGTGTGCAGTGTTATGCAAGCCTTCTGAGCTAAAGTGAAGATACGAGAGATGCTTTATCTGCTGATGCAGGATCAGAGCTCCCAAGCCAGTCGGAGAGACCAAGTTCAGACACCAAACAGCTCAGAGTAATGACCCAGCGTGGCACAAGGTCATCACACAGTCTGACCAGCTCTGCACTGTCCTAGTCAAAAAGAAAGTTTCACATTTTGAACTTGCGGCAAAGATGTTTATTGTTATGGATAGATTGTAGTGTGGCCTTGGAGTGCTGTGTCCAGTTCTGGGCTTCTCAGGACAAGAGAGATGTGCAGCTCCTGGGGCAGGTCCAAAGGAGGGCTATGAGGATGGTTATGGGCCTGGAGCACCCCCCTTATGAGGAAAGAATGAGGCAGATGTGCCTGTCCATCCTGGAGAAGAGAGAACTGAGAGGAGACCTCACCATTGTCTGTCAATATCTGCAGGGAGATGTCTGAGGGTGAACCAGGCTCATGCTCTGTGGTGAAACAGCTTAAGCAGATCTAAAAACTTTTAACTTTTGTATTTAGTCTTCTAATTCTCCCTTCTATTTGTTAGGCAGATATTTGTTCATCACTGCATAATTCTGATTAGATTATTTAAAAGAAAATGCACTACTCCTCACACAGAACTGGAAAATAAAAGGTAGTTGTAAATCAAATAGTGTGTCTTCAACTTGGTCTAAAGCTGGAGAAATGCCACCTGCAGTATCCCTGAGCAAAGTACATGAAGAAACCAGTGACAAAACACAGACAGAATCACCTTTGCAACTATGGCCACAGAAGCTTTCAGGTATTGCTTCTCCCTTCAAAAATGCGCATGCTTCCCTTTTCTGACAGATGCCATCCTACCCAAGCTCACAGCAAGTGAATTTTATATTTGAAACACACTCAATAGAATAAAGAACAATAGATGTACAGTTGGAAAATCTGACTCAGGAACTTTAAAAAATATATATTTAATTATTAAACTAATTCAGAAATATTTACTTGTTTTGTTTTTCAGGTGGGGTTACTCCCACTTCTCTTTATGTTAAAGGAGGAGAACTGTTTTAGATTTCAAAGGCCTTAGTGGCAGTGAAGTATGTATTAGATGCAATCACAGAAAAACAGCATTGCAAAGGATCTTAAGAGGGTGTGTAATCCACATAGTTCTTTCCCCAAGGCAAGATCAACTATTCTAAACCATTTGCAAGAGAAGATTGTCTATCTCTTATTCTCAGTAATGACCAGTGAAGTATTGCAAACCATGTACTTACACGTATTACACCAGAATTCGGAGAATTCAGGCCAGATTAAAGTCTTACCAGATGACACTGTGGAAACCTGAAGAAAGAAGCAATTCCAGTTCCAAAGAGCCTTTAGTCTCAGCAGAAAAAGCAGCTAAGGGAAAGAGAAATAATGTGTCATCATGGTTATTTCGTGTGGAATTTCTAACTTTTTAGTGTTAGCCTAATCCATCCATTTTTTATAGCTAACAGCAAACCTCCAGCTGCCCACAACTTGTGTTAACAAAAACAACTAATATTGCACAAATAATATGCAGAAAAGGAAAAATAAAACTCCATATGGGACTCCTGTATAACCCATCTCTCTCACATGTTCAAAATGCTAACAAAGACTTCTGTACCTAGCAGGATGTTTTTGTTCTGACTGCACATTTACAAAAGAAAGTGCTGCCTTTAAAAATAAATAACAATTAGAAAAGCAAAGCACATAATGGAGTTTTCCCAACGCAGCAAGCAGCTGTGGAGCCAAACAAGCTTACCCACATTCCCTGAGTGATGGTTTATGTTTTGACATTGACTAACTCATCCATGCTCAGGGCACAAGCACTCAGACAATCTCCATCACCAGTTTCCCATTAGAAATCTTGATCTCTGCTGAAACAAGCTCAATTCCCTTCATTATTTCCCAGCTGACAGACGACGGGAGCGGGAGGATATTACAAGTGTCAGTCTCTTTGCCTCCGGACAGGCCACGGATGACACAAGAAGGAGAGAAACAAACAATAAAAAATATCTCTCTTTGTGTGCCAACTTTTAATGTGTTTGCTGTACCATTATGCTTCATTCATTCTCCCAAAACTAGTTTAGCAGGATTGTTTTCTTGGAAATCCTTCAGAGAAGGTGCTCTCTATCCCTTTTTTTCTCTGAATTTTTGTCAGACTCTTGCTATTTCACAGAAAGAAAGAGGCAGCAATCCATCTTGAAGAGCTATTTTGTTATTAGAAGGAGTTATAAAGCTCTTAAAATTAGTCGTTTAATAAAATATAGCAAATGTTTTTGAGGAGGATGGTGTTTTCTTACTAAAGAAGACAAAGAAGCAGAAGATGAGCATTAATGTAGGCTTTTCCATAAAAATCTTCAGAAGGATCGTTTTATTAGCATTAATAATTGCATTGTTTTGTTAATGAGAGTTCAAGATCAAGATCTGTAGGTTAACAACAATTGTCATAGCTCTTTTAACTATGACAGAGGTATGATATTTTATGCTAAAAATCAGTCATAAACAGAGTGAAAAATAGTCCCTGAGCTAAAAATCCTACTGTTTGAAGGCAAGAAATAGGCAAAATTGGGAAGGAGCAGGGAAAGCAAAATTAAAATGTGTTCTTCACTTAGTCATGTCAAAGGAGAATACAAACTGGTTCTAAACATGCATGCAACTGTTCCCTCATTCTCTGGTCTCACCTTAGTGTGTTTGTGGGTATATCCCATGGTTTTCAAGGTGGAGGTACTCCAGAACTGTTCTTGATACATTAGGCATAGATAAAGAGGTTTTGGTCCACTCCTTGATGACTGAATGTCATGAAATGGCTCTCATCCACATTGCAACAATTTCTTAGCTTTTAAAACATGACTTTCACTGATGAATAAGAACAGTCTCTAACTTGTACTGTTTGCATGCCAAAGAGTAACTTTGGAGGTTGATAAATGTCATAATCCAAACCCGTATCTGGAGCTGCTCTGTTTAGTAGTATCAGGAATCATCTTCCAGTGACTGTGAATGTTGCAGGAAGTATTTTGCTCCTTAAGGTAGCCATTCCCTGTCTGTCCCTTCAGGGGAGCTCTGTGATGGCGAGAGAAACAGCATCAGCACACAAGTGAGTTTTATTAAATGCATACGAGTAATAACATCTGAGAGGAAAGATAATAAAAGATTGGCAATGTAAGGATGTCCCAAGGGTAGTTATTGCCAAAGAGGATCTGCAGCCTCTGAAATATGAAAATGCCATATTAATTTCCTCTTAGATGTTAACATTCACAATTTTGAGGAAAATTTTCACGTAAAAGCTAATTTTATTTTTTTTTTTTTTTAATTATTTTAAAATATAGAATAAAAGGCTCTAATCACATGGAACAGAAACAAAACATTGCTATTCTGACATTAAAAGATGGGAAAAAAGAAATGCAAAAAATAAGGTAAATGATGCTAAAATAAAATAAGTAATGGAAAAACAAGGGAGGACGAGTATTACATCTCAAGAAATCTAATAATGACCTGCTAGAGGATGGAGGAAAAGGAGGTGCACTTTGCTTTATTGTGTATTTCTGTAGAGTGCAGTAAAAGAAAATTCTGCCATCTGTCATCTTCACGAATTTGGCATGCTATGACATTGGACAGGTTTGTTCATACTTCCAATCTGCTTCTCGTTCATTTCTACTGAACAGTTTTGTTCTCCACTTCTCCCACATAGTTTTTATTTTTATCATTATTGTTATTATTTGGAAGTTGTATTATGTTTCATCATTCATCCATAGCTTGAATTCAGTGAGCTAAAATAAAATAAAATTATAGTAATAAAAAAGAACAACCTACAAAAAAAAAAAAAAATCCTATTCTGCCTCCATTACCTGGCTCAATCTTCTTTTTTTATTTTTCCAGATGTCATTTAGGTAAAATTTTTATGGTGATTAGGCCTTTCCAACTCAATGTTATTAAATGAAATGTGTCATAGGGAACATTAATATGACACTAATTTTTACTGACATTAAAATCCATAAGTAATATATAAGAAATTTATGTAAGTTGGTTATATTTCCTATTAGGGAAAGTACATTTCTTCAGGATATAGCAGGGAAATGTCTCTGTCAGAAGTTACAATTACAAATCCAAAAGACAGTATTTCCTTGCTGTATGTCACTGAAGGCCCTAGATGTGGGATTTGTTTAACCCATCTGGCCCAGCTGGGTGATAATGTGGATATCAGTTCTCAACTGATCTCCCATCTGGAAAAATCCCTGCCACCACTGTATGCTCCAAACAGAGGCCACCAAAAGAGAAGAGCTTTTTTTTTTTTCTCACTGACAACCAGGAGGTCTGAAATAGGAGGCTAGAGACTGACATTTTCTGTAAATGTTAGACATATTTATTCCTAAATCACACCAGGAGAACCAGGTTTAGGTTAGAACTTTGAAAGGGTAAAGCTTGTGGCCTCATAGTCCAGGATACAGATTAAGTTTCCTTGATTTCCTTTTGTCTTGGAAGAAAAAAAAAAAAAAAAAAAAAAAAAAAAAAAAAAAAAAAAAAAAGGAAATATTTTTTTAATTCCTGCAGCTACTTAAGCTTTCATTGGAACCTATTTCAGATACCCAAGACTGATGCATCTTCCTATTTCAGTCACAATTTAACTAAAAGGCAGACTTTAGGACTGCAGACATGGCTTTCAGGAGAAATTTTAGAATCAATATGTAGCTTCAAGAGGAAAAGGGTTGTTTGTAGAAAAAAAACCACATAGGAGTAGAAAAAGATCCAAATTGTGAATTGCAGAATGAAGAATGTCAAAATACAATACATTTGAAGCAGACTACTGAAAGATCATTTCACAGGTTTTCAGCACAATATGTTTTCAATATTTTAAAATATATTTATGCACAAGATTTCTCATTGGCATAAATTAGGACAATTAAAGCAACTTTGGTGAACTGAAATTATTATGATTATATAATTAGCTGAGGATATAAGTTTGAGGGAAACGGATATTTGTTCATATTAAAGAATACTTTGTGTGGTTTGATTTTAACATGAAGGGAAAGGATAAGGATTACCAGGAGAGGCAAAGAAAAGCTAGAAAAGGATTCATTAGGCTAAGAATCAGATAGACCTGCAGGGAAAAACTTGAGACTCGAAATACTGAGAATGCTGATGACTCAGAGGAGTTATACTAGAGTTGGAGCAGTGAGTTTCACAGCACAGTTTGGCCCACGGCCTGGAAAAAGTCTTCTTGCTGTCTGTCAATGTTCAAACGAATATTCTTCAAAATTAGCACTCTCTTTATAGTATCTTCCATCTGGGTATCTGGGGACCCATCAAGGTGTAAGAGAAATCAAAATTTGGCCAAGTAGTTTATAATTCAGGGGAAAGTGCTTCTAGCCTGGTGACACATGCTACATAATCAATAAATAACAATATTTACAACATCTGTGTGAAGAATTGTCTTGGTAATTAAGACATAAGTAGACACTTTTCTCATAAGTCAGGTATAAGAGATCAATTGTTTGAGCAATAATGATAGAATGTGGATTTTCTTTGGTTAGTTGGTTGCACCTTTTTTTTGTTGTTGTTGTGTGGCTTGGGGATTTTTGATGTTTGTTTTTGTTTGTTTATTTTGTTTTGGGGTTTGGTTAATTTGTTTTTTTGGTTTGGTTTGTTTTTTTATTTGGCTTTTTGTGGGGGGTTGGAGGGAGGGGTCAATTTCAACTTGAAATTGAAGTTAGAATACAGCATTTGTGGAATTTCCAGGAAAAAAAATCACCGACTTCTAGAAATTTCATGCAGTCAAAATGTATACAAACAAAGCAGAGAAATTTAAAAATCATGGACTATGGAAAGATGAGGGAAAACACCTTGACTTGCCACAATCTCCTCTTTAAAGGCTGTCTCAACATCCTTTGCAGAGCACAGTGCAATATTTGGCACAGCCCTGAAAGCTCTGTCTGTGTAAAACTTCGTAACTCAGAATTATACAACTCACCTCTCATTCTGTACTCCTCCTCTAATTAGCCAAAATTCCAGTGAAGACAAGTAGCATTAAAAAAGAGGAAAGGAAAGGAAAGGAAAGGAAAGGAAAGGAAAGGAAAGGAAAGGAAAGGAAAGGAAAGGAAAGGAAAGGAAAGGAAAGGAAAGGAAAGGAAAGGAAAGGAAAGGAAAGGAAAGGAAAGGAAAGGAAAGGAAAGGAAAGGAAAGGAAAGGAAAGGAAAGGAAAGGAAAGGAAAGGAAAGGAAAGGAAAGGAAAGGAAAGGAAAGGAAAGGAAAGGAAAGGAAAGGAAAGGAAAGGAAAGGAAAGGAAAGGAAAGGAAAGGAAAGAAGGACTGTTTTGTGTCAGGTAACCTTTCTAGGAAATGTTCCTGTCTCCAGGTCTGGCACTGGGTGTGACACCTGTCTTATAAAAGTAACAAATCAAGAGGTACTTCAGCACCATTCTCAGGTTTTATACAAATGCTCTCACATGTGATTTGTAGATGAAGTTCAGAGAAGGTGAACAAACTAAATTATTCATTAAATACAGGTGGAGAAAAAGTTGAAGAGAAAAATATTTCCCTGTCTATTCCGGTAGTGAGAAGAAGTCATGAAGCATGGGCTGAGCATATACCAGGAGACAACTGTCATACTTCATACCAGCATCATTTTCCTCATCAAAAAGCCTTGTTGTTCTGACTGTAACAATACTTGGTTGGCCTTTTGTTATATTCTCATCTGCTTCTAGTTATCTAGTCATTACCTATCAAACTCTGCTGTCATGAGCCACTACTATGCAATTTTTTGGTTCACTGTAGGTCAAGGATAACAAATATTTTTGATTGCATCTTATTTTCTTGGTGTCTTGGAGGGGGGAAAAACAAACAGTTAATCTATTTCATTTTACTGATCACCATCAGGAGTTCTGGATGGGTAATTTTGTGTTGTTACTCTGTCCTCATCTCATAAAGTTTCATTTACTGCCTTTTTAAACAAATGATGACTCCAAATCTATTTGTCACACAATAGCTTTCAAACATGCCAAACAATGACTATTACTATTCTTGGCTTGTTTGATCCAAATGGCATTTGCAGACATTATTCCTCCCCTCTCCTTGATATGACTTCAATAGAAACCTTTAAATAAATAAAACTAAACCCAGAGCAAACCTCAAAAACAATAAACCAACACACAAGCCCTGGAAAATAATCACAAAACAGTGGCTGTTACCATTATAAGTGGGGAAATCCAATTATGAGTTGTCAATATTTTTCTCTTTTCAATTGATCCAGAAATGATTCAGATGTGTATAATTTTTAGGGTGATTTCATTTGCTTTGTCAAAAAGAAACAGAAATTGTGTAGCTGAAAGAGGAGTTAACCCCCAAAATTCTTCCTGTACATATGTGGGGGTCCAGGGAGTCCCTCTGAACCCTCTGTGGGTGAGAGAACCCCCCTGTCAGACCCCTGAAAGACCCCTGAATAGAGCCAGGGGGGTCAGAGTGCTGGGTCCTGCACCATGGGAACATCTGCCTTCTCTCAGAGAAGAAATGGAACCGTTAAGTGAATCTAGAGTGTGAATTAGATAGTTAGCATGTAGAAAAGGTAGTTTTTAGGATTGTTTATATTAGCAGCCACGAGGCCAAGATGGAGAATTTGGGGTGTGGTGTCTTTCTTCTTCTTCTTCTTGTTCTCCATGTTGGTGAGGGATGCTGGGAATCAGAGATTGGTTGGGGACAAAACTAGACATAGTAATAAGGTATTGTAGTATTGGAAAAATAGTGTAAACATAGAATACGTAGTTTAAGGTATAAAAGATAAGTCCTGCCTTTCGTGGGCAGACTTTCGTCCTGGACGAGGTGCTGACCATACTATTGCTCGTGAGCGTGAACACTTATCGATAAGAAATAATAAACAGACCTTGAGACCGGACAATTGTCTCCTGCAGCCTTTCTTCGGCAGCTTCAAGAATACCCTGAGCCTTGAACCACCATCCTATGTCCATCTGAGTGGTCTTGGGCACAAAGAGACCCTCAGACAGTGACATCTGGCGTCCCTTGGGTGGGCGTCGGCCCCAGACGTCTAGGCTCCTGCTGTGATCTACAAAGGCAGATACAGAAGAGCTCCGATCCAGAACACTCCCTGAAGAAAAAAGGTACCTGTAGAAAGAGAACTGCGGGGAAGAGACCTTGAACAGCGGCCAGAAACCAGCTGCCAGGCTCATCTCGGACGGGAGGAACCGCGGAATCCCTCTCCCTGTGCATCTGCTGGTCGGAAGCCCAGGAGAAATCCAGTTTGGTCCCGGCATCTCAGGTTTTGGTAAGACTGGTTGAGATCTCAGACACACACACGAACACACACATAGCAAAATGGGTGGGGCATTCAGCCACGAACAAGCAAAAATATTGTCCACAATGAAATACATAGCTTCTACACATCCGATTACTTTATCGGAGAGTGAACTCAGAGATTTATTGCTATGGGTGAGACTTAAATACCCTCATGCAGAAACAAGTAAAATATATATGCCAGAATTCTGGGAACAGGTAAATAGAGATATGTATATTGCAGCCACAAAAAAAGATCTGAAGGCCAAGGATCTTTTGACTGCAGCTAGAATAATGTTTGAAGTTTTATCTTCAGGGACATTGCAAAAATCCAGTCCTCTGAAAGCTATAGAGGGGTTGTCAGGGACTGGGGAAGAAGTTTCTAATCAACAATTAATACTAAAGCGAAGCAGTTCAGCTTCAGATAATACGGATTCATCTGATTTACCAAAATATTTAGATCTACCTACATCAACACCAACACCAGAAAAAGTTAAGGCAGAAATTTTTCTAAAGAATTTTGATGATCTGGATTTCTACTTTTATAATCCCTCAAAAGCAATCTCACCACCGGGGGGAAGGCAGTGTCATTCTACTCCAGGAACGGTGGGAGGAGGGAGGGATGGACAGGATGAGACAGGTCGCACTCTACCATATACTTCTGGGATGGCAGAGCAGACAATAACCCCGATTAAGGGTGCAATTGGCAAGGGGAGGCTGTTTTCCACGCCCTCGGGGTGTGAGATAACCGAGCTGGTGCCTGTGACATCATCTCTGGCTTCGGGAACGCGCTCCGTGGTCACGGGGGATGGGGGAAAAGAAATAGGGGCCCCAGTCAGAATCCTAGTGCGCGGGACAGTTTCAAAACACAGCGCAGCCGTGCCGGTGGCCAGAGACCAAGGAGAGGGGGGGGGCACCCCTCGGGAGGGGGCGGAGACAGTTTTATCCGTCCGCGGCGCCAGCGCGGCGCCTGGGGCCCCTGAAACTGCGTCGGCAGCGTCGGCGGCGGCGGCTCCATCCCCCGGGCCGGGGCAGGCGGCAGAAGCGGCGGGCGCGGGGGCACTCGGGGCTGCGGCGGCTCACCGGCCCGGGGAAGATAAGAGGGAGCCGGGATGGGGCCAGCCAGGCCGGTCAGACCCGGAAGTGTCTGACGACGCATGCGTGGTGCGGCCGAAACGCAGGGAGCATGCTCGGGCAGTGTCACGTGGCACGCAAGCAGCCGCGAACCCGGAAGTGTCAGGAGAGCAGAAGGGAGACCCACCAAAGGGCTCAGCTAGGCGGGCTGTGAGACACAGAATTAGTTCAGAGGGAGAAGGCTCTGGCCCGGAGGGACAGGGACTGAGTGGGGATAACAGCGATCCTGAAAGCGAGGGAAGTGCAGAGAGCAGGGCACGGTCCCGTCGCGTCAGGCAGGGGCGTGGCCAGGGGAGGAGTGACCGCGCCTCCGGGGGGCGTACCCGGACACCGGAACCCAGGCCGTCTCCACAGCAACCACAACAACAAACCAAGACGTCTCGACCTAGAGCTACAGCGCCACCTAGCGGCAGAGAAGCAACATTGCAAGACTATTTCCCAGTCAGATACAAAAAACAAACCAATACAGGAAAAAAAGTTCAACCACCTCAACCACCACAGCAAGAAGATACAATATGTATTACAGCTTCAGAAGGCATTCCAACATACACAATAGATCCGGGAAATAGTGAACGTCCTATGGTTCTTATCCACAGAGATCTTGTGGATGCTTTTATTCAGCATTTAGAGGGAACAGCTTCTCAGAAGACTCCTGACAAGCAACAGCCCATGCCTCAGCCAGCACCCATGGATCAGAAAATGGATGAAGCAGCATCCCTGTCTTCATCACAACAAATGATTTCCTATGACAAACAAAGTCCCACAAGGATGCAATTTGCTGAAGGAGAAGAAACTGAAGTTGATTGGTCAAATATCAGAATGCAATTATCCAGAAGCAGAGAATATTCTGCAATTGGCACAGGTGATATTGCAGTGCCAGTCAATTATGATCCACAGGGACAGAACCCGAGATGGCAAAAGCTAAATCACCAGATAGTGAAAGATTTAATCAAAGCAATCAGAGATTATGGTTTGGGATCTTCATATTTCAAACAACTTTTAAAAGGAGTTCTTACAGAATATGACATGACTCCACATGATGTGAGATCACTCGTGTCACTGATCCTCACAGACACACAAGTGCTTATCTGGGACAACAGGTGGAGAAGAGCTTTACAAAAGCTGCGAAACAGATATCAAGGAGGAGCAAATGCAAACCTCACAATAGCAGAACTAGCAGGGGATCCTCCAAATGACAATCCGAGACAGCAAGCCACCAGACTTCCAAGAAATGTACTGGCAGACATCAAGGATGCAGCACGTAGAGCAATTCTGCAAGTAGCCCCAGCAGGAACACAAGATGTTGTTTATTCAGAAATAAAGCAAGGAGTGTCTGAACCTTTTCCAGCATTTGTAGATAGACTCACACAGGCAGTGGACAGACAAGTCATGGAAGAAAAAGTTAGACCATTCTTGCTGCAATGCCTTGCATTTGAAAATGCGAATTCAGAATGCAAGAGGATCATCAGTGCTCTTCCTGGTCAGCCAACACTGACAGAAATGGTTGAAGCATGCAGCAAGATTGGGTCTTCACAACACATAGCATCACTAGTCAAAGAACAGGTGGCTGAAGCCCTTCAAGCACAGAATGAAAATCTTGAGAGGGTTTTTGCAAATTTTAAAAAGAAAGATAAGTCATCTAAAGGACAATGTTATAATTGTGGAGAAACTGGGCATTTTAAAAGAGACTGTCCTCATCCAAAAAATACTAACAAGCCATCAGGGCTTTGCCCAAGATGTCGAAGAGGAAGACATCTGGCAAGTGAATGTTATTCTCCAACAGATGTTGATGGAAAACCACTTCCAGTTCCAAAAAACCCCAAGGGGAGCGCGGCAACACCCCACCCAACGACAGAAGTGATGGCGGTGACATAGGGAACAACACCGACTCAAGCACGACAGTTGTCGGGGAGCGTCAATCTGACTCCCTCAGCAGGGCACTAGGGGACATCCCTTGTGACAGAGAGCTATTGACACCGGGAACACAATTTATTTTAGCGACTTCAAAAATAACTTGTTTTTTAAATGAAGAATCAGCTTCCATTCCAACAGAGTTCAAAGCACCTTGTCGGTAGAGACAAGATTTCCTAATTATAGGCAGAGACCGGTGCAGCATCTTCGGTTTGATAATATTTCCAACTGTTGTTTCTGCAGACTGCTTCGAGGAGCTGACAATTTTAGCAAGGGCTCTTCTACCACCGTTGACGATTCCCCAAAATACCCAGCTGGCCAAAGCAATAGCTTTGCCATCTCATCCACTGGAACATCAAGTCATGCCAGCAATGGGTGAAGATCATCCATGTTTTAATGATCATGTACAGGTGCATGCCCTGTGGTTGAAACATATAACTCAAGAAAAGCCGATCATCACTTGTGAATTATCACACAGAGACAGAAAGATAGTAATTTCAGGCATGTTGGACACGGGAGCAGATGTCACACTCATTTCATATATCTTCTGGCTGAGAGACTGGAATTTAATAGTACCTCTGGGCAGGATCACAGGCATCGGAGGAAGTTTGGTATGCCTGCAAAGTGAAGAAGCGGTCATCTTTGAAGGACCCGGAGGAAAGATAGCTCTCACTCGTCCATTCATAGTGCAGAAGCCGTTTACAGTCTGGGGAAGGGATCTCCTTTCTCAGTGGAACATGACTATTCAAGTGGATTTTTAGTGGGGCTCACTGCGGCACTCACCACTCCAAAAATGACATGGAAGACTGACACACCTCTTTGGGTGGATCAGTGGGCCTTGGAAAAAAGGAAATTGAGTGCTTTGAAAACCTTGGTGAAAGAGCAATTGCAGAAAGGACACATCAAGCCAACCAACAGCCCATGGAATTTTCCAGTGTTTGTCTTTCGGAAGAAGACTTCTGGATCGTGGAGATTGCTTCATGATCTCAGAAGGCTGAATGAAATTCTGGAAGAAATGGGACCTCTGCAGCAAGGACTTCCATCACTCACGATGATTCCCAGAGAGTGGCCTCTTGTGATCATCGATCTCAAGGATTGTTTCTTCACAATACCACTTCACGAAGATGATGCCTATCGAATGGCGTTCTCTGTTCCAAGTTTGAATAGAGAAGAGCCAATGAAAAGGTATCATTGGACTGTTTTACCACAAGGACTGAAGAACTCACCAACAATTTGTCAGTGGTATGTGGCGCAAGCTTTGGCTCCAGCAAGAGAAAAATATCCTGAAGCAAAAATAATCCATTACATGGATGATTTACTCATTGCAGCATCAACAAAGGAAGAACTGCAAAAGGTCCGCGCTTGTGTGACAGAAGAAGTAGAAAAAGCAGGACTTGAAATCAGTGTTTCGAAGATTCAAAAAATTGCGCCTTGGAAATACCTTGGATGGAAGATCACAGAACAGACGATCAAACCGCAAAAACTAGAAGTCAGCTCTAGAGTTTGCAATTTACAAGATCTACAGCGACTCATTGGAGAAATTGACTGGATGAGACCAATTTTGGGAATCACCAATGAGGAACTTTCGTCCTTGTTTGATCTCCTGAGAGGAGACAGTGACATCAGATCACCCAGAACTCTTACACCAAAGGCACAAGAAGACTTACAGAAGATTGCGAAAATTATACAGGAAAGACAAGCACACCGATATGTGGACTCTTTATCATTCCATTTGGCAGTGTTGGGAGAAGAAACACAGCTGTATGGTTTAATTTTTCAATGGGATGAAAACAAGAAGGACCCTCTGTTGATTATAGAATGGGTTTTTCTACCTTACAGGCCTCCAAGAACAATTCTTACAACCTTGGAGATGACGACACAGATAATCATGAAGGCAAGAGCAAGGTTAATGACAATGACGGGCAGAGACTTTTCAATAATTTATATACCTTTGAAAAAAGATTATTTTGATTGGGCATTTCAAAAGTCACAAAATTTAGCAATAGCATTGTTAGATTACACAGGTAAATGTTCGATTCATTATCCGAGTCACAGATTGTTGAAAGTGAAGTTAAAAATTAGAAAGAAACCAAGGGTGAGTGAAGAACCATTGGAGGGGATCACGGTATTCACTGATGGTTCAGGAAAGACAGGAAAGTCAGCAATCACGTGGCAAAATTCAGTTACAGGAAATTGGGAATCAGATGTACAAATAGTGCAAGGATCACCGCAAATTGTTGAATTGGCTGCAGTGGTCAGAGTTTTTAAATTATTTCAACAACCCTTGAATTTGATTACAGATTCACAATACGTAGCTAATGTGGTCAAGAGATTGGAAGGATCACTTTTGAGAGAAACAAACAACGATATTCTATATTCATATCTATCATGCATGAAAACATTGTTGGAAAGCAGGACAGAAAAATATTTTATTACACATATCAGAGCGCATTCCTCACTTCCAGGATTTCTAGCAGAAGGAAATGCATGAGCAGATAAGCTAACCATGACTGTCTTGCAAACTTTACCAGACATTTTCCAACAAGCAAAGATCAGTCATGCATTTTTCCATCAAAATGCACAAGCATTGATGAAATCCTTCCAACTCTCCAAAACACAAGCTAAAGAGATTGTACAAACGTGCCCTGATTGTCAGATGGTGCAGCCACCAATCTCCATGGGAGCAGTTAACCCACGGGGATTGGAAAGCCTTCAATTATGGCAGGCGGATGTTACAAAGTTCCCACCTTTTGGAAAACTGAAAAACATTCATGTTTCAGTTGACACCTTTTCAGGTGCAATTTTTGCCTCCTTACATGCAGGAGAGACGGCACAGCATGCGTGTAGACATTTTCTACAAGCATTTGCATCTTTAGGCGTGCCTCAAGAGATCAAAACAGACAATGGTCCAACTTACATAGGTAAGGTTTTGGACAAGTTTCTAAAAAGGTGGGGTGTCAAACATACTTTTGGCATTCCTCATTCATCAACAGGACAGGCAATTATAGAGAGAACACATCACACTTTGAAAACGCTCCTTGAAAAACAAAAAAAGGGGGAGCCAGAGGCTACGCCTCACATGCGATTGAACAAAGCGTTGTATGTGTTGAACTTTCTAAATGGCTCATTCTCAGAACCGACTCCACCCATCATAAGACATTTTATGAATGATAAAAGAGCTAAGCTAAAGGAAAATCCTTTAGTGATGACAAAAAATTTAGAATCGGGAAAGATTGAGGGACCGTTCAAATTAATCACTTGGGGAAAGGGTTTTGCTTGTGTCTCCACAGATGGAGGATTGAAGTGGGTGCCTGCAAAGTGCGTCAAACCATATCGGGCCCCAACAACAACGCAAGCAGAGACTGATCTCGGGAGTGAAGAACGAAACGCACAGACCGAGTCAAAGGCAGGCGATGCGAATTCGTCTTCAGACAAAACGACAAGAACTTAAAGATTTAAAATTCACCATGTTTTTCTATGTAATTTTGTATTCTATCTTTTTGTCAGTTATGTTAGGTATCAAAACAGAATTACCAATGGTGCAACCAAGAGCAAACATGTGGGAAAATTTGGCTCACGCAGCAGGGCTGGACACAATCTGTCTGACACATTCCATACCAGGGAAACCATTTTCAACATGTTTAGTCGGACTGCCTGTGAGAGAATGGCCAATTCCAAAAACCATCCCTCCAAAGGTGTTGCAAGCTATGACAACTCCTGTGGATGGATGGCACGTGTGGGTCAAATTTCTCCCTGTGACTTCAGTTGAACCAGAGGAATTGGAAATTCTAGGTTCAACAAGAATGGATTTTTGTATTGAATTCAGTTTTCCAGGAGTGACAAAGAACAAAACTCTAGATGTTACTCCGAATCATGAGGTTTACAAAAATAGTTCTTTTTGGTGTAATCACACGGTGGTTTCAAGCAAACCATCCTTCCAAGTTCATGCAAAATTGCCACGGGGAATCTTTTTCATTTGTGGGGACAGAATTTGGCCTGCTATCCCTGCAAACATCACTGGAGGTCCATGCAGCATTGGGAGACTTTCGTTGTTATCACTTAATAAGAAAATGTTGACAGAACTGAGAAATAGAGAAAAAAGGAACATCAAACAATACGATCCAAACTGCGATGACAGCTTTTATACATTGAACAAGGCCCAGAGAATTTCTGCAGCTATATTCTCTCCCCAAGTAGCATCGGGGATGGCCTTGACTCAGTTGGATCGTTTGGGTTGCTGGTTGAGCAAAAACACCAAAGCTTTCTCTGACGCACTGAGTGACATGTTAACAGATGTCAGCAGTGTGAGAAGAGCAACCCTTCAGAACAGGGCAGCAATTGATTATCTGTTGCTGACTCACAGGCATGGGTGTCTTAAGTTTGAAGGAATGTGCTGTATGAACCTCTCGGACCATTCTAAATCAATTCATGAAGATATTAAACAGTTAAGGCAAGAAGTGGCAAAAATTGGACAATCTACTAAATCTTGGATGGATGGTCTGTTTAACTTTTTTAATCTTTCTTCCTTCTGGAGGGAAATTCTAAAAGTAGAGTTTTACATTTTAGTGGGGATTGCTATTTTCTTTATTCTATTCTTAATTATCTTACCTTGCATTTTTCACTGTATTCGGAAGGCTTTGGACACAACTATAAAAGATGTGTTTTTGGTGCAAACAGAGGGGGGAGATGTGGGGGTCCAGGGAGTCCCTCTGAACCCTCTGTGGGTGAGAGAACCCCCCTGTCAGACCCCTGAAAGACCCCTGAATAGAGCCAGGGGGGTCAGAGTGCTGGGTCCTGCACCATGGGAACATCTGCCTTCTCTCAGAGAAGAAATGGAACCGTTAAGTGAATCTAGAGTGTGAATTAGATAGTTAGCATGTAGAAAAGGTAGTTTTTAGGATTGTTTATATTAGCAGCCACGAGGCCAAGATGGAGAATTTGGGGTGTGGTGTCTTCTTTCTTCTTCTTCTTCTTGTTCTCCATGTTGGTGAGGGATGCTGGGAATCAGAGATTGGTAATAAGTAATAAGAGTAATAAGATATTGTAGTATTGGAAAAATAGTGTAAACATAGAATACGTAGTTTAAGGTATAAAAGATAAGTCCTGCCTTTCGTGGGCAGACTTTCGTCCTGGACGAGGTGCTGACCAAACTGCTGCTCATGAGCGTGAACATTTATCGATAAGAAATAATAAACAGACCTTGAGACCGGACAATTGTCTCCTGCAGCCTTTCTTCGGCAGCTTCAAGAATACCCTGAGCCTTGAACCACCATCCTATGTCCATCTGAGTGGTCTTGGGCACAAGAGACCCTCAGATAGTAACATACATAAACATGCAAATACACACACACATATACAAAGATACAAACACAGAGTGGTCGATATCAATTTTCAAATGTTCTATTGATTCCAGTAGCCCTTAATTTCAAGACGAACAATGGTTTCTTTTGTGATTTCCATGCTGCTGATATAACTGCCATCATTGCTGACCTGTATGTTGTCAAATAATATTGATTGGGCATGAAATTGAGCAAGAAGGGGCTGGCAGCAAGTTGTGTGGTGGGAGGAGTGGGTGCCTTCTCATTAACAAGGAATAAATGTCAGGGATGCAACAACTTCATAGTGAAATAGCTGAGAGGGCTGGATCCTCAGGCTGGTCTTGGATCTCTCTTATGAATTTGGGACTCTTTCTCTCTACCCCTGTCCCCACCCTCTGCCACACTGGATTCTTTATCAGTCCAAACTAGATTCATGGGAGGTTTTTCAGGTTGGATCCGTTAAATGTGTTTCTAAATTAAGCCAGGGAAGGATGCTTTTATGAGGAGACCACCAGGGGCTCCAGAGCCACAGGTTTTTTTCTCTACTCTACCAGTGTCTGGTGAACCCAAAATCATACTTCCAAATTGCTGAGAATTCTGCCTGGTCCCTTTGCACCATCTTCATTCTCAAAAGTGTGGTTTCAGTTTCTTTGTCTGCCCTCGTTCTTATGATAAGTGACTGAGCTACTTCAAACAGCTCTTACAGGGCCACATCCTTGAGGTCTAGGGGCTGCTGGGCTACAGATACATTTCTAGAAGTGCTGGAACTGTGGCAAGTGCCTAACTGAAGTTACTCAACCTGCGGACAAAGAGGGCAGATTCAGGACTAGATTTCAGACCTCATTCCTGTGGCTAGAGCCTTTACTGGGATTATCAGTCCTGAGATTTACTTTGCAGGACTCCATCCAGTATCCTATGCTCTCTAAATCAATATTAAATCCAAAGAATCCTCATAATCACATCTAAACTTGGAGTTATGGATGTTTGAAAGAAGCCTCTGGCTCTCATGCAGAAAGGAGAATATTCATTCTCTTGCCTAGACAACATGCTGACTGGTGTAATTATATTCTACCAGCTCAGGTTTCTCCTGCAGTATCTGCTGGCTTTGGAATCATTCTTAACTTCCTGTCCTGAGCTGCTTTGTAGTATGGCTGTGTGTTTTAAATCATCTGAATCAGCCATGTATCTGCAGTGATGAAACCACAGCTGACTCGTGTTAATGTACATACCTCAGCTCAATTAATCTTCCTCCAAGGAAACTGCATAAATAACATCTTATGACTACATGTTGTGCAGGATCTTTCATCCTAAAGCATTTTAGTATGTCTTACTAAGCTGTATGTAGATACACATATATACATTTATGTATGTGCATATGCAGTGAGAAAGGAAAGGGCAGTACTGCAGTGTCAGGATCCAAATTTGGGTCATAGACGAAAAAAATCCAGCTTCAGTGTATTCTTATAGTCTGTGCACTTATTTACACTAACATTTCACTTAACTGACTTGATTAGGATTCAGGAGAATTTAGATGCAATATACCAGGTTAATCTATAGCATAGATATGAGCCTGTGGGTAAAGTCCTGGGCCCCTTTGGAATCATTGTAGAAATTCCCAAAAGACTGAAAACTTCTTTCTGACTAGGAATCATTCCCTTCGGCATGACAGTGCACCCCTCACTGGAGTGGGAAGCAGCTGCAAAGCTTTAATGAATGAAAAAAGAATATAATATCCAGCTAAGACTAGAGTGGGAATTATAAGTAAGCAAATCAACCAACAGTTACTCAAATTTAAATCTATTGAGGATGCTGGGGTTAATGACTAGTTTATGCACTACATTTCCTTCCTTTAATATTATTTTAATATTGTTGTATTTTATTTTAATTATATTCAATCTTAGCTTTTCTGTTACTTTATAGAGGAAGCACATTTGTGCTCGCTAGCTTGGAAAAAAGCAAAAAGCAAATGTCAAACTTACACCACCACATGGGATCTAAAGCTCGTTTTAAATCTGGTTAAGACAGATCTAAATTAAAAGTACTTTACTTTCCCTGTGGACTCCTTATTTAAAGATGACAGGTCCCCAAGTGTGTGTGTTTGTGAGACTAAATGTTTTAAGAAGGATCATGAGCAGAACCCAAGAGAAAAGTAGATAAAATATACAAATTGATGTAATGGATGATTTCAGATACTAAGACTTGTTTGAGTTTTCCACCCTCTTAAAATGCATCTGTTCATCTTGTTCTATGTGAACAGGTCTCTCACCTTTCAGTCTGAGGATAGCAAACTAACTATAAGAATCACATGGTACAAGGAGAATTATGACATTCATGGAAAGAATCTGTTGTGGAAGTAACTAGTCCCAAGTTTTTAAATTGTGTATTCTGGTGTATGAGAAGGGAAATCTTGCACAATCTCAAAAAATCACTGCTGTGTTCACTAGCAATTTACTTATTTAGTGATAGGGAAAGCTCAAAATATTCTGGAGACCCACCGAGGTAAAAGTATCAAGTATTAGGTGTTGGTAGCTAACTGCTGAAGCCTACTATTCAAATTTTGCCAAATTTACAGGAATGTGTGCCAGTAAGGACAAAATGGTTGAACAAATAAAGATAAAGTAGATGTGAACACAAATGTGAACACAAGGCTGTTCAAATCTCCAGAAACATCTGACAGCTTGGGAAAGAAGGTTCTATGGCCAAATTAATTTTCCCCAATCCCTTAACTTCATGTGGTCGATGAATGGCATTCCTTCACAGTTTTATCAATACAATGTAATTCTGGCCAGATCAGTCTGTCAACAAAGAACAGCATCAAACCATTTTGTCCACATAAATAAATCACTTGGTCTTTACTATTTTTCTTTCTTTGTGGATGAAATGGGGTTATTAAAATGCCCTCTGCATCCCAACATAAGAATGGAGGAAAGTGCTTCATTGTAGACAAAGCACATGTGCAAGAAAAATTGTCATCATACAAAGAACTAGAGGATGCAGAAGATGTAATAAAACGAATACAAAGGAACCTTTGATTGCCTCGTGCCTCAATTATAAGATGGATCTGTGGTAAAATTGATATTTTGTGGTTTAGATGTTGAGCTCCCTGATATAAACACAGTAAACACACACAACAAAATCACTGTGATTGTTTTATTCAAGGGCATGAGAGACCACTGCCACCTCTGACTAATATGTAAGAAACCTGTGAATGTTCACTTCAGTGGATATTCTTAATTAAATGTGTCTGCTTCAGATATAAATGAAAAGTTTCTAATTTATCTTTAAAAAAAAAAAAAAAAAAAAGTCTTGGGGAAATGCAGAAGTATAGGAGAGTGCGTGAGGATTGATCAAACATCTTTTCTGAGTTGTTTCCTCAAAGTCAGCATTATAGGAGGACATTCCATCCCACTCCAGTCCTTTCTCCCACTGACAGATTTTTAATTCCTGCTCTTTTCCACCACTTCTCAGCCACCTGAGGGCCCATCAAGAGAATCACAGAGGTTGGAGAACTTCTGCTAGTATTAACTCCTTAACAGTATAAGCTCTGTGTCATAAAGCAAAGAAATGTGCTAGAAGATTAATATTTGGAATTTCTCCAAGTGACATTTTTTTTTCTTCAGAACTGCCACTATTTTGGTTGATCCAGGTTTGTGTTCTTTCATATAGCAACAGGAACATCTTTGTCATGATCTGGCATTTCAAACAAAGAGATGGGTTACTATAACTGTCTTTACATCCTTGCAGATCCATAGGTTTAGCCAGGACAATGAATTTTGTGTCAAAGAAGGATAGGAATATTAGGAATCTGTTTTGCTAAACAATAAGCTAGATGTAATCAGAAAAAATCAACAACAAAACAAAAACTAAATCAAAACCAAACAGTAAATTCATAAGGACAATGACTTTCATATCATTAGATAAGCCAGGACAAGGACTCACCAGGACATTTGGTAAATCGCAGCAGAAAAAGCAACAGAGCTGTCTGTCTGTAACTCAGGGTATTTGCAAGTCTTTGGATGACACTTGCTCTCAGTATCAGGAAATCTCAGGTGCTGGGATTCTTTGGAATTATTTTAACTCTCCACAGGGCTCTAAAACTTCAAAAGATACAATGGCTAAAGTGAATATAACAGGATGATCTTTTACATCAAACTTCAGTATGCATTGAGGGCAAAGGGCTTAATAGATTTAAATGACCACACAAAAAAAACATGAATACTTGAGTTCATGTTCTCAGAACAAAACACATTCAAGCTAGTCAGTTGAATTAAAGCTGATGTTCTCAGGAAAACAGATGCCTAATTCTGGATTGCTTGAATGATTGCCTACCTTCTTCCATTTGTGGACACAAATGCTCTTTCAAGTTTAGCCAAGTTGGTAGTTGTAAGTTTGCTGTAATCTCAGCAGCTGGATCACAGTCTGGCTTCTCTCTGTGTTTATAGTGATTTAAATTCAGACCTCCTCGGCTGTGGATGGCTGTACTAGCTTCAAGATAGTACAATGTTTCATGCATGGAAATGTTATATTTGTGCCCAGAATTTCTCAGAGAGGTGTTCATGAATAAACTGAGAAAGTCCAAAGTTCTGAGAAAGCCTCAGGACAATCTTTTCATTTTAGCCAGGCTGCCAAAGAAGAGGTTTGAATGGCACAAAGATAAAATAAGCTCTTTGGTACCTTCTTAACCCCTTCAATATTAAAAAAAAAAAAAAAAAAAAAAAAAAAAAAAAAAAAAAAAAAAAAAAAACAAAACACAAACCCAACAAATTGACAAAATGAAACCATTTCTGGCAGAGAACTTGAGCACAAGTCTGTCCAGGCTGTCTGTGCTGTTGAGCTACAGTGCAAGGAGACTGGTGTAGGGCAGATTCTTATGGGCCTGAATGTTGTACAATGAAGAATTTGTGAAGAATATCACTTCAGTGATAACTGGGCAAACACTAACCACAGACTACTTCCATTAATCTAACTCTGCACCAAGCAGGTGACCATGGGATGCTGGAGGCTCTTAACCTGAACCAACTGCCCCTTAGACAAGAGAAAATATATCAATTGTCTGCAACCTGGTTGCTGCTCTGGAAAAGAGCCAGAGTGGGATGGGGGAAGAGAAAATGATCCAGTAAAGTCAGGCAGAGCACCTTTCACTCTGCATGACTGGCAGGCTGTGTTCTCAGGGCACAGACCCTAGGGAAGGATAATGGTTCCCTGTACCAGTCTTCCTGCCTTTGTATTTATGGGTTATATTCCCTTCATTTTCCATACTCCCCCATTTTTTTGGCAGGTGTAGTTAATGTGAATACAAACTATAAATGACTTAGTGTTTGTTTTGTTGTTTGGTTTTTTTTTTCCATTTTTGCTGTTGTTGTTTTGCTTTGTTTTGTTATTGCTTTTCTTCCTCACAGTCCCCAAAGAAACATCAAAGTACAAGGGAAAGAAAGCAATGCTGAGAACAAGAGTGAAAGCCAAGCAAAAAGGCAGAGAGAGAAAAAAAATATAGAGAGAGAGGAATAAAAGAATTTAGTGGTGGCCCTGCGGAACTTTCTTCAAGGGGGTTAGGCTTCCTTCAGAGGAAGTTTAGAGATTTGTTTGTTTGTTTGCATCTTGAACTGGGGCTGTTGGTGCACACTCAGAGGAGAACAAAAGCAATGCAAATTTCAGGGGAGGTGATCAGTGCAGCAGGTTGCTGGCAGGGCCACCTGGCTACTGCAAGCAGCCCATTGCCCGCTGTGCTCACCTGCTTAAATATTAACAGCAAGGGGGAAGGCGGAAATGTATCAATTAAACATCAGGACTGTCTGAGCAGGAAGATGGATTGTTTTCAGGACACAATGCCGGCAGTTGCATCCCCTGACTTCTGATCCTGCCTGCCTAACCTATGCAAGGTGTTTTATCTTCCTCCTCACCTTTCCCTACCAGGATGTGATCGTGACACGAAAAGGGAACAGCATTAATTTCCCAAAAGTGAGGAACAGAGATTCAATATTAGCCCAGAAGCAGATCTGCATTGACTGTATCTTCAGACTAGAACCTGGCACCTTTGTTGTACACGTATTCCTATTATCACAAACCCCTGATTTTGAAACATCCACTTACTGGAAGTGTCTTCAAATTTGGTGAATGGGCTTGAAAAAAAGTTAATCTGAAAAGTCTAAAGAAAAGGAATCTCATGCATGGTGATCTCGATGGGAGATGGCTGGCCAGGCAGTGGGAAACGTGCTGTCACCTACACAAGTTCCCCCCACAAGCTTGGTAGGCATTATGGCAGATGGCCTGAAATAAAACTGAATACTTTCAGCTCTTACGAGTACCTTAATTTCATATTGGCCTCATTTTGGTTTGAATTTCAAGAGATTTAAAACAGAACATTTTTACCTTTTTAGCTGGGCTATATAAAATACTTGCTGACAGTTCAAATCTGCAGATAATTTACTCTACCCGTATTTCTAAGAACTAATTACCTGTTTGTATAAAATGATGAAGTCTCATTATATTTTCTTAAAAAAAAATCCACCATGCATTTCATTATGCTATCCAATTACTGCTGTGCTTGTACAGTATTATGTTACTGCCCGATCACAGGCTATTTACTGTACAGATGTGTTACTTTAATTAAACAAATGTAACTAGTCATATAAAGCAACGATAATTCAGAATGAAATTCTCAACTACTAGCCATGGATCCTGAGTTTCGTTTAACCAGTGGAGGGTGAATTCAAGGTTTTGTCTTTCAGAAAGATTGGTTTCCAAAAATTCTTTAAATGCACTGATAGCTTAGAGTTCCTTCCAACCAAAGCTGGCAGTCTCAAGCTTGACAAAAGGCTTTTGTCCTGAGTCAAAACCCAGAATAATGTACTTTAAATTATTGTGATTATTTTTCTATTTGTTGTGGTGAAATCAGATAAAGAAAGGATGAGTGAGAACATGAAGCAGAGACATCTGAACAGAGAAGATGGAAAACAAATGAAAAGGAGAAGGGGAGCAAAGAATGACAAAGTCACTTGGCCAAGTACCCTCACTGAGTCAATTACACAGGAGATGAACCTCTGGTGTCCAGAGGCCCAGAATAGTGTTGTACACTCTTTACCCAGCTACAAACTTATAATTATCACACACAACCAGCACATCAATAGGGAAAAAAATACTGTTGATTTCGACAAAGATTCTCAATTTTAAAATGGATGAGAAATTGGACATTAATAAACATTTTCAAAGAATATTAATAAGAAGTTTTTTTAAGAGATTGAGTAACATTGAACAGTGCTACTTCTTATTGCAGGCAGATATCTTGGTTTTGCACATATCTTAGTCTTGCAGCTGAAGAAGGAATTCATGACTCTATATAAGGGTTCAGCTTGATAATGTATTGCTATTATATATGCTATTTATTTATCAGAACTTATAAAATGAAAGTTTGGACCATCCGGTTTTCAGGGACTTCAAACCACTTCCCAAAGCACAATTCTGTGTTAAGTCAGAAATGCAATGACAGAGGAAAAAAAAAAAAAAAAAAAAAAAAAAGAAAACAAAACAAAAAAATCCCTTCCTGAGCTGTTTGCCACAGCTTCCCACAAAGGAACTGCAGCAAAGATCTAAGAATGATGCAGCATTTCTAAAAAGAGAAACTTGCCACTACTCCAGTGGCATTGGCACCTCCTGAGGCTGTGTGTGAGTGCCACCTGCTGACCCCTGCCATGGGGAAATGAGGCAGAACCCACTGGTCACCTCATCTGCATCCTGCAGATGCTCCTCACCCCATTGAGAGCAAATCTGTCACCCTTCCCTGTCATGTAACCTATTACACAAGGGAGATGCTTTCCCAGTTGTTCCCACTTAATGCCATTTCCTGAAGATCTCATAACTGTACAATCACTCATCTACTCTAAGATTCAATGATTTTTAAGCTAAAAGCCTTTTCCAACACCCAGACTTTACTTACAGTCATGACATGAACACAAAGTTTTCCTTATGACCCATGAACACAATGTCTGCTAGAGATTCCTACAGCTAGGGCATGCCTTCACAGCATGAGGCCTTCATGGTGCCACCTCCTTTTTCTTATATCACATGGAAAAATTATCATGGTGGGACACGAAAATCTAAGCATCCTATAATTTTTTGCTTATACAATGCATGAAAGATGTTATAGTAATAAATCAGCAACCTGAAGTTAAGCCTGACATTGGACTTGTCACTGAATCATTCAGTGACTTGGTCACTGTGAAAAGGAGAATGGGACAATTTCCTCTGTTTTCCTGATCTGGGTGAGTTTTGAGGTTGTTAATGCAGGCACTGTTTCTTTTTATGCATTTCTTACGGAATCTGCCACAGCATGTTCCCTCTGGCATTGTGAGGACTGCACAGCTGCAGTACATACAAAAATATGGTAACATTAATTTAAAACTCTTTTGAGGACTCACATAATACTGGTTTTGGAATTTCTCTTTTTTTTTTTTTTTTTTTTTTTTTTTTTTTTTTTTTTTTTTTTCAAAATCCTCTTCACAAGGGAAATTTCACTCAGAAAGAACAATACATACTAAATTAAGCTATGAAACCATTGGGAGAAATTCAACCTCTTCCAGTTACTGTACTGATATCTATAAGCATGATCTAGCTACTGTGTCTAGGACTGACAAATCAGGAAAAACAGAAAAATTGTCTCAATGTACAGAAGCGGCAGCATCCCACCTTGCTCACAGTCTTGTGAGAGTAAATATTCCTCATTCAGATTACCTCAATTTTTGGATTGTCCAGAGCCTCTCCCACACAGTGTAGGGTCTAAACCAGGGCAGGGATTTGCTTGTCCCACACGCAGGAGTTAAAGGCCAGAGAGCTGAATGCACATGGCCAAGACTGCAAACACGGCCACGCTGCCAAGAGCTGGAACTGAGCAGAGACCTTCCCGGGATTACACTGCCAAGGGACACACACGCACCCTGCGCCAGCAGTGTTTACATCTGCTGGTCCTCTAATACCGTGTGATTGTGTTTGCACAGAGCTGAGCCCAGGTGAGCCGGCTCTGCCTTTTGGCTGGGCTCAAAGTCTGGGGTGAGGACACACGACGCGTGTTTGTCCAGGTTTTAGCTGGCCCAGAGCACAGGCAGCGGGTGTGCTGGCTGCAGCCTCAGTGTACAGCACCAGCACATCACAGCTGCTGAACCTTGGGCTAAAAAGATCACTTCAAAAAATCTCCTTCTTTAAAGAAGCTGTGCAAGTCAAATGATAAATTTCTTCCTAAAAGCCACAGAACAAAGTGAGGAGGAAGAAAAAACTAGCCCTCCCTCCCACCCACCCCCAAACAGCAACAAATTCCCGCCCCTGTAGGCGCCACATTTCCAGCCTTTAAATAAATAACAACAGCGAGGCCAACCTTTCCATCTCCCCTATGTAAGAGGAGAAACATTCTGGCTTTGCCACATGTCCTGTAATTGTGGGTCGAACCCCTGTTCACAGGGGGATCGATCTGATGCTAGCTGAGTCTAACTCATTAGGTATTCCTTCATTGTTTCCTATGCAAATTAAGTTAATGAGAATTAGGAACATAATGGAGCCCATTCACCGTTCTAGTTGGTGGAAAATGGGTTTGACTACCAATTTTCCATTACAGCTGTTTTGTAATTACTCTGGAGCACTCTGCATTCTAATGGAGATCCTGAGCTGATCTGACAGTCGCTTAGCTCTTTTTTTCCCCTCCTCCTCTTTCCATCTTCTCCTTCTCCTTAAAAAAAAAAAAAAAATTAAAAAAAATTCTTTTTCCATTACAGATCTGGTGTTTGATTTCTACAGCAGTTAAAAAAAACCCAAAAAAACCAAAAAAAACCAAAAAACAAACAAACAAAAAAAACCAACAAAAACCAACAAAAAACCTTTCCTTTATTTTTCCCCCGCTGGAATAGCTTTCCCCTTTCTTTTTCCCTGAACTCCGATGTCAGGGTTGCTCTGCTCTTAGGGCTGAGGTTAGCTTGCCTGGGAGGAAAAAAAAAAAAAAAAAAAAAAAAAAAAAAAGGAAAACCAAAATTAAACCAAAAGCATCATGGATTTTATTCCTTCAGCCAAGTTTCTGAAGGAAATGAGGCTTATCATGGTCAAAGAGCACACACATCTCTACCTATTTGTCTGTCTGTCTCACTTTACAGACTGATTAGCTCATTTCAATCAAATTTAGCTGAGGGTTGGAAGTGTCAAGGGCATTAAATTACTACGAGTGTCGGAAAGAAGCATCTGAGTGGCAGAGAAACATTCTATGAGCGTGGCCACTAGAGACAGGGTGCAGCATGAGCCCACTCTCATTAGGCACAAAAGAGCTCACAGAGAAGGAATGTGGTTTTGAACACCTCAGCCCCAAGATCAGGGTTTGTACCTTCCCTGACCACCAGTTCTGGCCACCAGACACAATGCCAGCGAAAATCAGGCTTCATTAGTTATACTGAACACAGAACCAGTTGTTCTTAAACCATCAAGCCTAAAGCTACACTTAAAGTTGCAAAAGAAGTTCAAGGCTCCAAGCCTTGGAAGCAGCTCTCAGCTATTTTTCTGCAGAATATATGTTATTAATCATCTTAGTTACAGCAGTGTGCATGGACAAATCAGGTATGGGGTTCCACTGTGCAATTAGGGACTGAGTAAAAACCAAAGAATAGCTGGTCCTATTAGATAGATGTGTGACTATTAGATAAGTCACACATGAGGATGGGGAGATTTTGGAAAGTATAGTAATGGTGTGCCATCAAAGCTCTATCTCATCTCTGTTGAGGGTGGGAACAGTTAGATTCAACTCAGATCTTTCCCTTCATCATGGAGGTCGTTGTCACACTGGAAACATTCTGAATATTAATGGTGAGTTCCTTTTGTTTTTCTACTTCAGAAGAGAATGTGATCCTGAAATAAAATTAATGTAATTCCAAAGGATGATACAGTAAGGAGCAATCCTATACTTTTCACGTGGAAAAGAGAAAGTTGCTAACACCAAAAATATTTTTGCTATTAATAACAAATTTATATGGACAAAGATCATAAGAGACTTCAGCATGGTCTTGCACGTTACTGTGAAGAAAAACAGAGGTGGTTTATCTACACAGCTCTTACAGATTTTCTCTTTGGGATTCACCTAAATTCTAGGGCTCTCCTGGTGTTCAATAAGGAAATTTGAAGCAGTAACAGCTCCAGATTCAGGGTCCACAGGCCCGAGCAAGCCCAGATTGTTATGAATGTTTGCCAATCCTTACTCCCTTTTGAAAGCTGGACACATCCTACCACACGTGGCTTCATTTCCAGCTAGTGCAAGACTTGTTTGGGTAAGCAGAAAAAGCCCAATCTTTCTTCAAAGGGGTAAATTGAGCCTGAGAGTTGAGAAAGGATGAAGACTACAGGGAAGGAGGCACCAGGAGTACATCTGGATGCCAGTCTACAAGACCAAATGAGCACAAAGGATGTTCTACCATTTGGATTATAAGAGAGGTTTAATTGAAATGCACAAACCAAAAGGCCAAATTCATGTAAAATTAAAAGTCCATTTTTATTATTTGACATGGAACAAATTGTGACTTTATATTGCTTTTAGATGCAATTTTGTTCAATGAAATTAGATTAAGCTAAAATAAAACATACCCTTTAAAATATAAAGATGAAATATTAGGACTTATTATGGGTGGAAAGAGATTTTGATTTCTCTAATAAATACTGAGGAAAATATTTGGTGGAAAGTACAGCCACCTAATTTGCATTAATACAAATGAGAACTATTAAGTTTAGCTGATTAGCATATTCATATGTACTGTAGGCATCACATTTTCAAAATAGTCTCTGATTGCTAACCTAAAGTACTACATTTAAAAGCAGAACTTTTGAACCTCAGAATTTACCAGTCTTTATATTTGGAACATGATGCAAGAGCAGGGATTTTACAATGAAAATAAAGTGGAACACTTAAATTTGAGAATGTCAAAAAGAAACATAAATGAGACAATGCTGATTGTTTTGGAAATATTCCGCTTTAAATGGAATAACAAAATCAAATAGGACATCATCAAGTGAAAAGAAAGTCACAAATACAATGCAGATGTGATTATCTTATCAACATGGCATCTGGACTTTAAGAGATTTTATCCTTAAAATAAGATTATGGTAAAATTATTATCCTTATTTTCACATGAAAGGCAGAGTAATTGGACATACACGACTTGTTCTAACAAACTACTGCAGTATATATTTTCAACTACCTGAACTACAAGGGTTATCTTAATAGTTCAATTGACTTCACTAAAACTAATTATATTTAAGGATCTCAGACATCCTACTCTGATATATCATCATATAAAAAATGATAATTTCTATTCTTCAGATACCTTTCTAATCTGCTTTTTTGTAAGTGTAATATAAAAAAAAATCTTTCACTATTTGGGTAATTTGCTTTATGTTGTTTTAATTTATCCATTGCTTAATTTTCCTTTTTTTTCCAGAAGCAGGAGGGTTTAAAGAGCCCTTGCCCTGTCATGAAGAAATAGAGCAGGTAAATTACCCCTGCAATCTATTCAGATTCTTAAGGAGAAGAGGAGGGAGAAAAAATATCATTTTTTCTCTTCTTTTTTTTCTTTTTTTTTTTTTTTTTTTTTTTTTTTCGTTCAATCACATTTAATGACAGTGCTGAGCAGGAGTGGCTATTTAAAAAAAAATGTTATGAAAATTCCTTGAAAAGTATGGGATGCTGATACTCTATTCTCTGCTTTAAATTTTTGTGGAAAGACCTGAATAACTACTGGAGTTTCATCGGTGAAAACATTTTATAAATTAAGAAGAGGCTGTAGATTCCATGATGAACCTTATTAATTGAACATGTAGAATTTAAGAATAGCAAGTTCCCTTTAATTATGAGATTCTCACATTAGCATATCAGTCCAAAACTGGAATTTCATATTTGGTTGCCCTGACGAAAACCTGACACTGTTTTAAACTTGTAATTATAATAGGAACTTGGAAGATTTTTCCCTTTTCTTTTTTATTTTTACTTTATTAGGCAATTATTTCAGCATTCAGCTCCCCATCACCATTTTTTTTTGTGTGTTTGTTTTTTGATTAACAAGAAAAGTTAAACAGGGCTACTATGGTGCATTCAGCCACTGAAATAAGATTCACCATCAGAGATTTAACCCTCAGATTTGTATTTTCATCTCTCTTTTTACAATAGTTATATTCAAATCTGGCAGTTCCTATCCAAAAGATTATACCTCCAGCTGTCATAGCATATTTAACTCTAATAGAATCTTAGGCAAAAATAACAACAGCTACAGCAACAAATTGTCCACGGGGTAATTTTCATGGTTCCACTTCTCTGCCCAACATTTCTGGAAACTGGATAAACTGCTGATAGAGAATGTGAGAGTGAATCACTTATAAGTACTTCAGAGAAGTCCTTCTTGGCAAATCCTATCCCAGATAAGGGAATAAGAATTCACAGAAAGAGAATTTCAATGAAACCCTTAACACCGAGATGTATCCAACACTATGGTTGATGCAAAATCTCCCAATGGGGAAAAAATAAAACAAACCCAAAACCAAAACATGTGATAGGTGCATATTAGACTGGATGTAGCAAAAAACCTACAAAGATGTATATGATAAACAAGATTAGACAAACAAAAGGGATCTGAGTGTGTACTGATCCCATTTTCATAATTTTTTTTTACCCCATCCTCACACCTCACAGGTATTATCATCCTTGCTTTGCATGCACTGAGTCACAAAGAAAAAAAGAATGTCTCATCCAGGCCTTGAGGCTTAAACAGAACATTCCTTCCTTTCAGCAGAATTCAAGCTGGCATGAGCAACACAGATTTCTCTAAAATAGGAGGAAAGGTCCAAATCCTGGAAAGTGGAAGAAGCTAAGCATTTAGTAGGATAACTTTTTTGCTATGGAGACCTAAATGGGAGTTGTAGGTGTGCAGCATCTTTGAGGATTTAACCTGTCACTTTCAAAACAGGCAGTGTGAAGCTTATTTTTTCCTGTCCTCACTCACCCAGACTCTGCTTTGTTAAGAACTCTATATTCAGAGCAAAAGATAGTTTTGGATTTTATAGTCAAAAGGTGTAACTTGAATTCCTGAGTTAATTCAACCAGATGAATGGTTTTCCCCTGCACCTTACTGGACCTTACTGGGATCAAAACTAGTCATTTTTCATTTCCATTAATGAGATACCACAGATACACACTGGCAGCAATTCTGGCAAGAATGAAAGTGGAAAGAAGAGCAAATGGTCAGACTATCCTTTTTAAACTTAAACTCTGAAGGCTGTTAGGGAACTTTTCATTCCCTGCCTTACTGCTGTGGATTTTTTGACACTTTCTCTAAATAATCTACTGCTCATCGGAGAAGGAAAAGTTCAGATGGAAAAACACAGATCTATTAGAACCTCTATTACAAAAGCTTCTACACTTCCTGTTTTCCAATTCTTTCACAGAATAAGACAGACATAGGTGTTGCCATTTTTAACAAAACTGAGCTTAGAATTCCTCATTAATTTCCAGCACTTTCCCAGCACAGCAGAAAGTTTCCCAGCAGACTCTAAAGGGGTTTAAAGCTTCACATCAAAGTCAATAAAATTTGTTTTTGTTTGGGGTAATGGGGAAGTGAGAAAAAAAAGTGGCCCTGGGAAAGAAAACGGTGTGGGGAGTTTATGCTGTGTTTGTTTGTTTATTTGTTGGGTTTTGAGGATTTTTTTATTGGTTTGTTAGTGGGATTTTTTTGTTGTTGCTTTTGTGGTGGGGGGAGTTATTTGATTGCTGGTTTTTTGTTGTTTGTTTTTAAAATTTTAGGGCTTTTTAAATTATCATAGAGGACTTGTAGAATTATTCAGAGAACAATGCAAAGATACACTGAAAGAACAGTTTGATTTTAAGAAATAAGCTGGTAGTTTGAAGTAAATTGACACTAGACCAAGGATCTGGGAGAGTTTTTGCCTTATATTTTGTACTAGCACAGACTCTGACCAGCAGTACGTTGAATTGCATTTAGAAGTCATGTTTGGGGGAATTTAATTTCCTGTTATAGCAGAAGTGGTGCCAGTGGACAAAATCACATGATTCTTCAACAGGAAGCTCTCTAGTCTGAACTCATTGAAATATCTCAGTGGGTAAGCATGGTCAGGCAGGGTTATAAGGGATTTGTCATTCAAAGTTCTGTCTCACATGAGGGAAGAGGCAAGGTGAAGTTACTTGTCATTTCCACAAGATCTTGCTGCTGTTTTCTACAAGCACTGCTCGTGACAGATGACAGTGTATTTCAAGTACTGTTAAACATTTTACTCTCCTTTCCTACTCAAATTGGAGATAGTGAATACTCCTCTTGCATTCCCTATTCCTCCAAGCTGAGTAAACGTTCCTCCAACCATGATTAGTACTGCCTTGTGGTTAGAAGTGTAAGATTGGCATTTCAGCGGGAATTAGTCATTAATTCAGAACTTAATCTAGTTTATAGCAATATTGTCGATTATTATCCCTTTAATAGGAACCACCTCTAGGTCATGAGAGACAGTTCTCCCTGTCTCCTCCACCTACCGTCAGAGAGATATTCAACCATACAAAGTCAGGATGTGTCTATTACCAGTGGCATGACCCAGTTCTGTTGGAGCTTTTACTTTTCTACAGCCAGAAGCTTTCAAAGAAATCTCGAGCATTAATTTGTTTGTGGAACACCCTTAAGCAATGATAATGTTTGGACTTTGGGATAAAATGAGTAACCCTCTTCCTATAAAAAACACTAGAGGCAAGATTAAGAGTGGGACTGTAAAACCACAATGTGTAGCTACAGGGCAGGTTAGTGCCCCTCTTTTAGACTAAGGCTGATTCCTTGTCACATTCCAGAGTACAAGTATATATTAAATGAAGCCAACCAGAAAGTGGTGTAAATTGGTACTGTGTAGTCCTCTGTGTGCAGAAGTCAAATGACAGCTAGGGACTGAATAGTCTGTCCCTAGGTCCATGAGATTCATGACTTTGAAAACTAACATGTAAAATATATCCCACAATGTCCTCCAGGAAAACATTTAAGTGCCAAACTCTATTTTCTGCCCAGGGCTGCTTGGAAGCATTAAATAACATTCCTTCAGTTTTGCGGGCTTTGAAGATCTTCCAGTTTTTTATTTCTAAAACTCATCAAGACAGATGTACCAAGCAGTTGTTTCATAATGGTGTCCAACTCTCTTAGTCTTTTGGCAAGAAAATTCCTTCTTTCCTTCATCTCAAGCTAGTATTAACCACAATATCTCCCATCCAGAAGCTGCACTGTTTATAGTTGGTAAGATTTCCAACACAAGTGAGAGTTGGTTTTACTATACTCAGTATGAACTTATCTTTAAGTGAAACAAGTAAGACAAGCTTCAGCAAAAGAGAAAGAAAAACTATCTCGTTCACTGGGAGGCTGCCACTTAGCTTTGGATCTTGTCAGCAATTATAAGTGGAGGTGCGTCAGCATAACTGCAGAAATATTGATTCACTTTATGTGTCTGTGGAACTTAAAATAAGAAGACATATAGCACAAACCAGGCTGGACCTTCAGTTAGAAGAAATTGTCATAAATGTACAGAAGAAAACAGAATTACCCTTATTCACATTAGTGAAGGATCTGGTTTTATAAATGCAGAGAAAAATCTAAACAAAAATTTTATATATTTGCATTATTTACATACATATACATGTGTTCATGGATGCTGCTTATGGAATTTATAAGGTCAAGCACTCAAGCACTGGTAAACATCAGAAATAAGATTGCTAGTGATACTTGCCTTTTCTCTGATTGTCTCTGTCAGTTATGAAGGCACTTTTAATTACATGAAGACATGTTGTTCACTCCATGGGTGTCCTGCCTCATTCAACACTCAGGTTGAATGGGCCTCATTTTGTACATAATGATCCTATATGTGCTTTCCCACTGTTGATTACCAACCATGGGATTCACCTCACCTCCTTGCAAAGATCCCACACATAAAAATGTTTATATCTCAGCTAGCTGCTCCAGGCTTCCCCTCCAAACAGGGGGAAGAAAGAGGCGTTTTAAGAAGTGACCCATTTTAAATGTGTGTTTTAGAGTGAAATGAATCACCCCCTAAGAAGAATTACTTCTCTCCCTTGACTATAAAGAGACTTTGACTAGTTCAGGTAGAGCCCCCTGCACTGCGGGTGCATCCCAGTGCCTGTGACCCCACTCTTATCTGGCACACAGTCTTTAAACCCTGTTTCAAGCAGAGAGATATGATCAGCCCTGTGGGTAATCTGGTGGTCCCTGTAACAAGAGCTGAATCATTCCTGTGGCACATCCACACTGTAAGCAAGAAGGTGCCACTCACCCAGCTCCCTGCAGCAGAGCTAACAAGCCGGTGCATCCTCATCCATCAATAACCCATGGAAGGACAGAGTCTTCTCCAGAGAACAATTCTGCGCCAGCTCTTGAGGGTACAGGGATGTATTTGGTGCTTAAAGTTGAACTGAATAACTTTTTCACCCAGGACTTTCTCTCCTCATGTAACATTTTGCATGCTGAGAGCACAATCTCTCTATACTCATCAACTGCTCTGATCCACCACACACCATCACAAATCAGACCCCAGCTCCTGAATCCAGGCACCAGAAAATGAGGAAGAAACCATTACCAACTACACCTGAGGAGTTCAAATCTCCACTGGCAGCACACATAAGATACAATTGTGATCTCCAAAACAGGTCAGCATCTTGACTTTTAGATCCATAGGCCTTCTGAAACAGCTAAGAATGGGATTTTATTTGAGTTTCTCAGTTCTTTCTAAACACCAGGATATAGACACCATTTTGAACAAAATGAAGCAGAGATTCTTAAGGCCTTGAACCACGGATATTTCTTACCCCTTAACACAAAAAAATGCCAAATTCCGCCGGTTTTACCCCAAAATTCGAGATTTTAACCCCAAAACTCCCCAAATTTGGGGGTTTTAACCCAAAAAATCCCAAATTTTTTCCATTTTTCCCAAAATTGGAGATTTTTAAGCCCAAAAATCCCCAAATTTTGCAGTTTAAACACAAAAAATCCCAAATTCTGCCTGTTTTACCCCAAAATTCGAGATTTTAACCCCAAAAATCCCCAAATTTGGGGGTTTTAACCCAAAAAATCCCAAATTTTTTCCATTTTTCCCAAAATTGGAGATTTTTAAGCCCAAAAATCCCCAAATTTTGGAGTTTCAACACAAAAATTCCCAAATTCTGGCGGTTTTACCCCAAAATTTGAGATTTTAACCCCAAAAATCCCCAAATTTGGGGGTTTTAACCCAAAAAATCCCAATTTTTTTCCATGTTTCCCAAAATGAGCAGAGAAATCTGTTTAATCATTATGCAGGATTGCCACATATCCAATAGTGGAATATGTTGAAATCTCCAATACTGTCACCTTCCTTAAGATTTTCGGGCTCTCCTTAGCTAATCTATGGGATTTAGTTTGCACTTAAACTCTTAGTAGAACGAGTTTCTCTCTTCCTTTCCGGAATTGGCTCGCATAGTGCAAAATCTGTCCTCTCCCCACTCGTGCACCCTGAGCCTCCTCTCTGGGCCATGACAGAAGCAGAAAAGGTCTTGGCTCTGTGTAAGTCCTGCTTGCCAATAATGAAAACATTCCGGTTTTACCCTCGCGGTTTCCAGCACAAATCCAAAATGCAGTCCCCATAACATGTCCTATGGAGAAAGTTTTCTCTATCCCAGCCAAAACTATTCCATTTTATCACTCCTAGAATGCAAGACAATTTTTGAGTGATGCACAGATATTGACACCAATGATGTACTAAGTACAATCATGTCAGGTATCTCATGTTTAGTCTAAGATTCTAGATAGCAAGCATTTCTGTGATTTTGATCAGCTTTCTTTTTACCAACCCTCATAATGACTACTTAATAAGAACATAACTTGCAGAGTAATATCTCATCCATGTCACAGCTCATGTTCTCACAGTGTCTTTGCTATAGTTTTCCTTACAAATATTAGTGTTTTATCTTTCCAAAACTTATGTGCCAAGGAGCCAAAGGCATGACTTGAGGAACGTGTATTCATAACC
This sequence comes from Oenanthe melanoleuca, assembly GCF_029582105.1. Taxonomy (NCBI): domain Eukaryota; kingdom Metazoa; phylum Chordata; class Aves; order Passeriformes; family Muscicapidae; genus Oenanthe; species Oenanthe melanoleuca. The sequence continues at coordinate 311,815 of NW_026612651.1, forward strand.
TGTTCCATGGAGTCCTCATCCTGGACTTACCAACAAGTGGGGAAAGCCTAAGTGTTGTGCCCAGCATCTAATCATTCCACACCAGCAGCTGAGCTGACAGCCCTGCACGTGTCAGGCTTTCCATGCCCTAATAAGGCCTGACAGTGCTAGAGCAGAGTTCATTTTTACTGGCTAAATATGTCAGGAATCTAAAAGGAAATTGCCACCAAAAAGGGGAAAAAAATCCATCAGGGAAGGACTTAACAAAAAAAGTTACAGGAGAAATGCTAATAAAACTACAGTACTTGAACTGACAATGCCAGACAGGTTGAAAATCAGGGCAAGGGACAGACAGAAGATGGCACAAAAAGGTGGTGCAGGTAAATGAGACTGATATATTTTCCATTAAAGATAACTGGACATTAGTCCAAGTTACGTTTATCTTATTTAATCCAATGTAAAACTCTTCTGCAGGAAAAGTTTGCACTGAGGAAAATCAAAGCCAGAAGACCAATTGTCCCCACTCACGTTCTAAAGTTTGAGAGTCCTTTTATCACAGATCACTCTGTGCATACGCACGTCTTCATGAATTAATTCAGGTCTACATATGAAAATCAATGTTTCTTACACATATAAACACCACAGATCTGAATCAATCTCTCAAAGCCAAAGAGGGTTAAATATTTAAACAAGCTATGTATTGAAATGCATTTTTAATGCTGTGAAGTCATTCTGATGAAAGATTACTCAAGAGCCTTCATTACTGGGTTTGGAGAGTAACGTGGTATTATTGGAACAGACGGCACAGCTGTGTGCAGCCTCAGCCCCCCGGGGTAAATCCAAGTGCCACTCCTGTGCAAAGTCTCTGCTGCCAGCCAATGGCCCGAATGGATGGATGGCTGCATCCAGCTCCCTCTCCCATGGCTGAAGACTTTAAGGACAGGCTCCTTGAAGAGAAGGGTGTCTTCTGCCATCCCTTGTTTCCTGCACACAGCCCCAGGCAGGGAGGGGAAGGGGGAAGCAGTGCCCCGAGCGCCGAGTGCGAACTCGTTGTGCCGCTCTGTGCCTTAATTGCTGGGATTATGTGGTATCATTATGTCAACTGCAATTGTCCCGTTAATTTCAGGCTGGCATCTCCCCCACTCCCCACCCCCATCCCGCCTTTCTTTCTTCCCTCCCTCTTGCTGAGTGGGTGAGTGTGGGTCTTGTGAGAGGGAAGAGCCAACCGGACACAATTTGATGGTTATTAATTAAAAAAGACAAAGGAAGAGACAGGCAAGCGTGAAGTCGGGGTCTGTGCTGTGGCAGTCCATGAAAGGATTAGCTACGTGGCTATTAACACTGCCACAGCTGTGGGGGAAAGCAGGTCTGCACCTCAGGAGGTACTTCTGAAGCTTTTCCTTGCTTTGAGTTTTCTGTTGCATGCAGGCACAAAGAATGTCAGTCTGTGACCAAGGCCCTGGCTTCCAGATTTACACAAGATCAGATGGAGCACATTCTCTCTAGTCTGTATTTGCAATACTGCAAAAAAAGAGGGTGCACAAAGCCTCAAAATGCCTTTCCTGATTTTGCACTGGTGTAATTTAGGTGGTTTCCCTGGAAAAAAAATAAATCTAGTTTGTTTGTGTGTTTCTTTACCCAGCTAGTGAATAGGCTAAGTTTTCTTAATGGTTTCTTAAACTGCTCAATGAGATTCAGCTGTTCTGCAGTGCCTTTTTGAAACAGAAGTTAGAATTCAGATTAAAAGACATGTATTTTTGGGCAGCATCTACTGGAGAACCATCAGCTTGCTAGAGTCCATCAGAGAATACTCATGTATATTTAAGTGTTTCTGTGAGCTAAAAGTACCTACCTGGGTGTTGAATAGATTTAGGATAGATTTGACACATTAAACTTCAATTCCAAAAACAGTAAGTATTGCTGCAGAACATTTAGTGATGCCCATTATGTTCTGTATCGCCTGCAGAACTCTTCTTTCTGATCTCAAAAATATCTCTCTCCTTAATTGAATAGTCTTTCCATTGCACTGGTGATCCTGTTTCTGAGTCCAGTTGGGTTTCTTCTTGGTAAAAGTCATAATGATGGAATTCAATATTCCTGGGAAGATCACATAAACGACTTGTATAACCACGTGAGCCCTTCCTTACCCCTTCTACAGAAAATTCATTTCACATCTCTTAGGACTTCATTTACATTTTCCATAGCAGCGTTCATGCTTCAAAGTCAAGTTGTGATCAAGTAAAACAAGGAAGTCTTAACCAAATAAGTAAATTCCTGGCTTTTTGTAAAGCTTTATTTTTTTAATTCTTCATCATACAATCTCTGATCCAGTGTTATGACTATTACTTTATTTTCTGAGCTCAGGTCTTTGTTTTGGATGGTAAATAGTGGCTTTTCTGCTTTTGCATTCCCTATTAATTGTGGATTACTTGGAAATTTCTTTTCCTTGCAAATGATTTGAAGCATAATTATCAAATGAAGCAGCAAACACAAAAACAATCCTCGCTCTGTTAAAATTCTTAAATTAAGATTTCAATATTATCAGACAAGTAAATAAAGCATCAAATGAGGTCCACAGAGAGGATAATACATTAGAATAGGAAAAAGGATTTGCCTAATTTAAATTATTTTCTTTTGTAAGTGATTATAAATACCACCAGATTTAGGAATCCAATACAGATATGCTCATACTAGCAGTTTAGGTTGCCATATGAAATGTAGCATGGATATTTCTGACAAGTATCTAAAAATTGCCCTTAAATTTCTAGGTAGTGTTGTTTAATTTTTTTTCTTCTCCTAAGAAAGTTATGTTAACTCATCTCCCATTTGGAGCAGTCTAAGGATATATGAGCAGTTACTAGGCTCAGCTCAGAACCAATAACTCCTCAAACTGCCACAGCTCTATTGATCCTTAAACAATACCAGATGGTAGTGATTTTTAGGCTGGTAGAGTTTTAAGTGGTGTTTTATAAATTATAAATTTATAAGTTATAAATTTATGAAAGGGCACAGAGGTGACAATGTAGATTTTGATTTTCAGGCTTCTGCAGCTCTTAATATTTGATCTCCGGTAGAATAGAAAATAGAAATGATTTATCTAAGGAATTTTTCAAACTCTTTAGAGCGTGAGAATCTGCAAAGTAGATTAGACAAAAGAGCTGTCTAGTCTTGCTGTGGTCAAAATCTAGCAGCTTCTATTGAGATGAGTTTTCAGCCCTGTTCGGGGAGTTGCCCATGGAGATGTGAACATGAGAAATGTTGCAGGAAAATTTAAAACAAGAACCTCTGCAGAAGTATACTTCTACTTTTCCACTTCTTTTATTTACTTTTAAATCAACGGTTTTTCCTAGAAATCAAAAAGCTGTAAGGGAAGTTAAAGAAAATGGGAGGATTCAACTAAGGTACAACACTCCATCAGTGATGATCATCAGACATTTTGGTGGCCTTGAAAATTGCTGCAATTTCTGTTAAACTGAACTACCAGACAGACATGGAAACCAGTTTAAAAATGGTCTGCTTTCCTAGAAAGGCAGATACCACCCTAATGAGATCTATTAAAGGCAAGATATCACTTTAAATGGATGCTTAATGGGAGTTGAAACATCTTTTAAAAGTCATGCAGCTCTCTGCCATGATCTACATGTTTTACCCTCAAATATATTGTTAGTTTTTATTATTTTTTCCTGCATAATCTCATGTCAAAAAAAAAAAAAAAAAAAAAAAAAGAAGTCTATGGCTCCATGGCTTGCTGAGTAAAGTCTTGCCCAGTAGCTGATTGGTTCTGAGCCAAATCTGACCCTAAAGCTCCCCACTGCAGTGGCTTGATCCTAGAAAACCTTCCATGACCTTCCATGCCCTTCCATGACCTTCCATGACCTTCCATGACCTCCATTAACCTTCCATGACCTTCCATGACCTTCCATGACCTTCCACAACCTCCCATGACCTTCCACTGACCCCTCCATGACCTTCCATGACCTTCCATGACCTTCCATGCCCTCCCATGACCTTCCATGACCTTCCATGACCTCCCATGACCTTCCATGCCCTTCCATGACCTTCCATGACCTCCCATGACCTTCCATGACCTCCCATGACCTCCCATGACCTCCCATGACCTTCCACAACCTCCCATGACCTTCCATGCCCTCCCATGACCTTCCATGACCTTCCATGACCTTCCATGACCTCCCATGACCTTCCATGACCTCCCATGACCTCCCATGACCTTCCATGACCTCCCATGACCTTCCACAACCTCCCATGACCTTCCATGCCCTCCCATGACCTTCCATGACCTTCCATGACCTCCCATGCCCTCCCATGACCTCCCATGCCCTTCCATGACTTTCCACTGACTTTGAACATTCCCCATTGCCCTTCCATGATTTTCCATGACCTTCCATGACCTTCCATGACCTTTGCCGTCTTCCATTGACCTTCCATGACCTTCCATGACCTCCCGTGACCTCTGACCCCTCCCGTGACCCCAGTTTGACCCCGTTTTCAGGTCCCACGCCCTGGGGCTGGAACATCCCAGCGACCCCTTGGCCCATCACGGCGCCCTTCGACCAGTGGATGGACACCGAGCACTTCCGGCTGCCCGACGACGACCGGCGCGGCATCCAGCGCCTCTAGGGCGGGGAAAATGGGGGAAATGGGGGAAATTGGGGAAAAAATGGGGAATAAATGGGGAATAAATGGGGAAAAATGGGGAATAAATGGGGAATAAATGGGGAAAAATGGGGAAAAATGGGGAATAAGTGGGGAGAAATTGGGGGGAAATTGGGGGAAAATTGGGGAAAATGGGAAATAAATGGGGAATAAATGGGGAATAAATGGGGAATAAATGGGGGGAAATCGTGGGGAAATTGGGGGGAAAATGGGGGGAAATGGGGAATAAATGGGGAATAAATGGGGGGAAATTGGGGGGAAATTGGGGGAAAATTGGGGGGAAAATTGGGGGAATAAATGGGGGAAAATTGGGGGAAAAATGGAGAATAAATAAGAGGAAAACTGGGGAATAAATGGAGGAAAAATGGGGGGAAATTGGGGAAAAAACGAAGGGAAAATTGCAGGGGAAATGGGGAATTTTTGGGGGATTTTTTGGAGAATATTTTGGGGATTTTTTTTTTATTTTCTGAGGATTTTTTGGAGATTTTTTTGGATTTTTTGGGGATTTTTTTGGGATTTTTTGGGGATTCTTTGGGGAATATTTTGAGGATTTTTTGGGGATGTTTTGGGGATTTTATTGGATTTTTTTGGGATTTTTTGGGGATTTTTGGGGATTTTTTTGGAGTTTTTTTGGGGATTTTTTTTGGGATTTTTCGGGATTTTTTGGGGTTTTTTTTTGAGATTTTTGGGGGTTTTTTTGGGACTTTTTTTGACCTATTTTAGGATTTTTGGGGGATTTTTCGGAATGTTTTTCCCATTTTTTTCCCAAAATTTGAGATTTTTAAGCTCAAAAATCCACAAATTTTGGAGTTTTAACACCAAAAAATCCCAAATTCCGCCGGTTTTACCCCAAAATTCGATATTTTAACCCCAAAAATCCCCAAATTTGGGGGTTTTAACCCAAAAAATCCCAAATTTTTTCCATTTTTCCCAAAATTGGAGATTTTTAAGCTCAAAAATCCCCAAATTTTGGAGTTTTAACACAAAAAAAATCCCAAATTTCACCGGTTTTACCCCAAAATTCGAGATTTTAACCCCAAAAATCCCCAAATTTGGGGGTTTTAACCCAAAACATCCCAATTTTTTCCATTTTTCCCAAAATTTGGAGATTTTTAAGCCCAAAAATCCCCAAATTTTGGAGTTTTAACACAAAAAATCCCAAATTCCGCCGGTTTTACCCCAAAATTCGAGATTTTAACCCCAAAAATCCCCAAATTTGGGGGTTTTAACCCAAAAAATCCCAAATTTTTTCCATTTTTCCCAAAATTGGAGATTTTTAAGCCCAAAAATCCCCAAATTTTGGAGTTTTAACACAAAAAAATCCCAAATTCCGCCGGTTTTACCCCAAAATTCGAGATTTTAACCCCAAAAATCCCCAAATTTGGGGATTTTAACCCAAAAAAGCCCAAATTTTTTCCATTTTTCCCAAAATTGGAGATTTTTAAGCCCAAAAATCCCCAAATTTTGGAGTTTTAACACAAAAAATCCCAAATTCCGCCGGTTTTACCCCAAAATTCGAGATTTTAACCCCAAAAATCCCCAAATTTGGGGGTTTTAACCCAAAAAATCCCAAATTTTTTCCATTTTTCCCAAAATTGGAGATTTTTAAGCCCAAAAATCCCCAAATTTTGGAGTTTTAACACCAAAAAATCCCAAATTCCGCCGGTTTTACCCCAAAATTCGAGATTTTAACCCCAAAAATCCCCAAATTTGGGGGTTTTAACCCAAAAAATCCCAAATTTTTTCCATTTTTCCCAAAATTTTCAGATTTTTAAGCCCAAAAATCCCCAAATTTTGGAGTTTTAACACCAAAAAATCCCAAATTCCGCCGGTTTTACCCCAAAATTCGAGATTTTAACCCCAAAAATCCCCAAATTTGGGGGTTTTAACCCAAAAAATCCCAAATTTTTTCCATTTTTCCCAAAATTTCAGATTTTTAAGCCCAAAAATCCCCAAATTTTGGAGTTTTAACACAAAAAAATCCCAAATTCCGCCGGTTTTACCCCAAAATTCGAGATTTTAACCCCAAAAATCCCCAAATTTGGGGGTTTTAACCCAAAAAATCCCAAATTTTTTCCATTTTTCCCAAAATTGGAGATTTTTAAGCCCAAAAATCCCCAAATTTTGGAGTTTTAACACAAAAAAATCCCAAATTCCGCCGGTTTTACCCCAAAATTCGAGATTTTAACCCCAAAAATCCCCAAATTTGGGGGTTTTAACCCAAAAAATCCCAAATTTTTTCCATTTTTCCCAAAATTGGAGATTTTTAAGCCCAAAAATCCCCAAATTTTGGAGTTTTAACACAAAAAATCCCAAATTCCGCCGGTTTTACCCCAAAATTCGAGATTTTAACCCCAAAAATCCCCAAATTTGGGGGTTTTAACCCAAAAAATCCCAAATTTTTTCCATTTTTCCCAAAATTTCAGATTTTTAAGCCCAAAAATCCCCAAATTTTGGAGTTTTAACACCAAAAAAATCCCAAATTCCGCCGGTTTTACCCCAAAATTCGAGATTTTAACCCCAAAAATCCCCAAATTTGGGGGTTTTAACCCAAAAAATCCCAAATTTTTTCCATTTTTCCCAAAATTTCAGATTTTTAAGCCCAAAAATCCCCAAATTTTGGAGTTTTAACACAAAAAAATCCCAAATTCCGCCGGTTTTACCCCAAAATTCGAGATTTTAACCCCAAAAATCCCCAAATTTGGGGGTTTTAACCCAAAAAATCCCAAATTTTTTCCATTTTTCCCAAAATTTCAGATTTTTAAGCCCAAAAATCCCCAAATTTTGGAGTTTTAACACCAAAAAATCCCAAATTCCGCCGGTTTTACCCCAAAATTCGAGATTTTAACCCCAAAAATCCCCAAATTTGGGGGTTTTAACCCAAAAAATCCCAAATTTTTTCCATTTTTCCCAAAATTTCAGATTTTTAAGCCCAAAAATCCCCAAATTTTGGAGTTTTAACACAAAAAAAATCCCAAATTCCGCCGGTTTTACCCCAAAATTCGAGATTTTAACCCCAAAAATCCCCAAATTTGGGGGTTTTAACCCAAAAAATCCCAATTTTTTTCCATTTTTCCCAAAATTTGAGATTTTAACCCCAAAAATCCCCAGTCTGTTAACTTGGTAGCTGGAATAATTCATTTTCTGAACCTCTAAGTCTCCAGCATTTTGAGAACATTCTGAGGAACATCTCAGAAAAGATGTTTTGCAAGCGCCAGACAAACCCAATGAGTTATTAGATACAGACTGTGTTCAGTAGGAACCGTAGTTTCCAATATCAAAGAGTTCCTTGGCCTCTTTTTGAAGCCTCTAAGCTGTCTTATTCTACTCTTGAGCCTTCTTTCCTCATCTTTGATATCCCTTATATTAAAACAAGCAAAGCAAAACCATTAAGCAAACAAACAAGCAAAAACTCCAAACAAGCACCCCAAACCACAACACAATAATTTCATTTACTTTCTAGGTTTCTCTCATTTTTTAAAATATCTAGACCAGGAAATCCCTTCCTACTTCCTACTAAATCCTAGTTTTAGAGGAAGGCATTACAACAGCTTTGTTGTACCTTGAGAAGTTCATTCCCTGAGGGAAATATATAGTTTTTGGGATTCTTCTGACATAGACTGATTCCCAGTCAAATTGCAAAGAAAAAGACAGCATCAGTAACTTTGAAAAAGAGGATGAAGCAAGAGCATGAGTTCAGGCATTAACAGCTTTGGTTCATTTATAGCAGTTGAAGGATTTACACCAGTGCACCTTGTGTGAACACCTCTAGGAATATTTCTTTTGTCTTTAATCTATCTGTTGATACTGTTTTACTTTACAGCATTGTGTTTTATGATTTCATCATTCAGCCTCTTCCTGCTTCCAACAAGGCAGGATTTTCTGAGCACATCATCAGAAAGGTGAAGGCCAGCCCCATCCAATTCCCTGGTGGCTGCTCTGGTCCATGCACACATCTGCAGCTTCTCTGGGAGGATTGCCCCCACTCAGCCTGGATGGATCTCCTGTGGGGTTTTCTGGTTTCCAGGTTCAGCTGCAAGTGAGTCCTTCCTGATAAACAGGTTGAAGAACTAAGGAACACTTTAATTTGAGAACAACAACAACAAAATTCAGGGTTTTTTGCCTTATTTAAGATGCTTTATGAGATGAAGGCCTATTTTAATAGGTAACTCACTAACTTAGAAGATTCAGGTCAATTCCCACTTCATCAGCAGACTCTGTATGTGACCTCAATCTATTCCACACTACTATTTCACAGCTGTGAAATGGAAAAATTCCCTGCTTCAAAATGATGAGAGGAGAGAATGCATCAAGGATTATGAAATGCTCAGCTATCGTGGTGAGGGGGATCTTAGAAGACATAGACAGTGATACTTCATTTTGAAAGCTGACCTCTGCTTCTGTATCATTCATAGTCCTTGCTCTTTTAGACTCATCCATTTACACCTTATGAATAATATCAGTAATTTAGCATTTTTATTACCCCCTGCACTAATATAAAATATACCAAAAAACAAATAAATAGCTGAAAGAGATGTTTATTAGTTAGGATTTTACATTGTGATTACAGTATTTGGGCCATAGGTCTCCCATGTACTTAGAAGAATTTTTCCCCTGTTGTGGCCCCTTCATTGCTTTACTATATCATAATTAAAATTAAATTGCATCTGGAAAAAAATGCTGGGCACTTTGTGATGCATTATCTTGGGCTGGATTTGTTTTGCTTATTCACTGAGTAATTTGTGAAACTCAGTAATTTGCCATGGCTATCCCAGTCATTAGTGCAAATTATTCTCCTTCTACTGTATGTGTTTGCAATTGCCTCTTGAAATTAATTCATTCTAATTTCTTCAAAATAATTCATTACAGGATGTTAGTTTTCTTAAGAGGGTTTAATTCCTTAAAAGAGTTCTGGGATTATGATTAAGATACATATTTAGAAGAGGCATTCTTGTATATTCACCTTGGAAATTTATGCTTCATGTATTAAGAATCAGTATGTTTCACATGCTGGGCCACACTTAAATTGCTTGTTTGGGGTAAAACTAAAACAGACTCATATTTGACTGTCCTGTAACTGTAACCATATCACATTACTTTCTAGGGAAAAAGCATTCAGGGATGGCCAGGTTTTCACCCCAAGTATCACACTGAAATCTTGGACATCTTTGTAAATCCAGGACACTTCCACAGATGTTTTTATTGCTGGTTGGGATTTTTGTTTGTTTGTTTGTTGTTTTGTTTTGATTTGGTTTGGGTTTTTCATCAGTGTTTCTCATATATTAATTTATTTATTGTGAGAGGTATGGAAAGGGCTTCTTCCCCCATTTGGATGATAAAGATGTATTATGATGAGACAAATAATCTAATGGAGATTAACACTGAACTTTGATCCCCAGATATAACCACCTGGCCAGCACAGCCTCCTTCTGTGCAGCTTCTACATCAGTGAAATTCAGAGCATCCTTGAAGACCCTGGCATAACAAACAGCTCAACAGTTTAAGCAAACAACCTCAGCACCAGAGGGAATAAAAAAGCAGCCCCATACCACTAAAATCATTCTCTGAGCTTTAATAAAGCTTTAGTTACACTTCAGGTTGTAGGGCTCACTCACCTTCTGGTGACATTATCATGTGATGAAATAGACACTCTTTACACAGAGGTTGAAACCATTCTTTTGATTATTACTTTTTTTTAAATGACAATTCTAATAATTAGTTAAATATGTACTTAGGAGGAACCTGAGAGCAAACTTTAAGTCTGGTGGCTCCAGTTAACATTAAAATTAGATTTTTGGAAGGTGGCACTCTGAATAAAAGGGAAATAATAATATTAATAGTAATAGTAATAGTAATAGTAATAGTAATAGCAATAATAATAATAATAATAATAATAATAACAACAACAACAACAACAATAATAATAATAATAATAATAATAATAATAATAATAATGGAAATTTGCTTTGTACAATGATTCCTTTCCATTTAATGTGCCTTGGGCTGTTTAAACTACTGAATGTCAGTATTTGTCTTCCTTTCAAATTCACCTTTATCCAGTCTCAATGGACTGCCCAGCAGGTATCTACCCATTCATGTCCTTTGGTTGCACAGTCTCAGTGAGCCTTTGAGTGACATAATTCATCTTTATATCACTTATTTAAGTTAGGATGTGTGTGTATGCACACACACAGAGTACATTATCTGCATACAGGGTGGTGGCATAATTCTAAGGTTTTTGCAGATGAGCCAAAGTAAAACCATCCTCATCCTGCATTGCATGAGTGCAATTGGATGATACTGCACAATTGAAAACCAAGGTGAGAGAAGCCAGACATCCCAGATCCACCTTGTTCTTGTGTGGCTGGAGATCACAACAAGCATTACCACATTTACTTTATTTATTAGGCACTGGGAAAGCACTCTCAAGTGTATGCAACACTGGGGAGAAAAGGAGATTGTGCTTGCAGGAATTTTCAGTCTAGGAGAGGGTAAGCAGCAGCTGAGATGCAAAACAGCAAAACCAATGGAATAAGCACACTTCAATGTACATTGTTAGTGCCAACAGGGCTGCAGCAGCTGCAAAAGCTATTTGGAATGAAAGGTTGGAAAAGAAGGGTAAAAAGTAGTTCTTGTATCCTCTTCTCTTCTCGGCTCTTCTCTTCTCTTCTCTTCTCTTCTCTTGTCGTCTCTTCTCTTCTCTTCTCTTCTCTTCTCTTCTCTTCTCTTCTCGCTGGGGCAAAAGAAGGGCCTTTACTTTTGTCAGCACTCAGCAGAAAATCTCCTTCAGAGGAAAGCAAGCAAATGGTTAGTCTCCAGAACATTTTAATGAATTTTGTATTTCCTAAATAAAATAAAAAGCCTTCTGGGGACCTGACACGTTGCAATTTTTGTTTCATGGAGATTCTATTTCTAGTCCCAACTCTTTTCTGAGTAGGCTTTCTCACTAATGGCAAAAAAGGAGTCAAGGAAAAATATTTGTGGCTGTGGAGTTATGTACAGATTCGTGCACAGAAATGGAAAGTTTAAACACCAAAACCTAATGCAGAAGGTGGAGAAAACTACCTGGTTCTGAGATTTTAAGACAGTTTTAAGGCCATTAGGTACAAATGGACTGACTGGAATACAACAAGACAAAGTGAAAATCCAGCAAGAGCAGTGTACCAAAGAAGCAGAAAAGAGGCAGTTGGAAGCAGTGTACCAAGTCCAGAACTATGTTTACAGATGAGGATTTAAAAAAAAAAAAAAAAAAAAAAAAAAAAAAAAAAAAAAAAAAGCAGAAGAGTAGTTTTACAATGTATGATTAAAACACCAGCCAAATTACTTCCAGGAAGAATATCCTGTTTACAGAGCTCTCTAGAGATTCTCTGGGTTCATTCAGCTGACTGCATTGTACAACCACCTCAGTTTAGTTTTCTATCTTCCACATTTTCACTATATATGCAGCTATTAGTGGTTCTCTGAGGATAATTATTCTTTAAGCAGCGAAAAAATTTCCCCTTTTCCTTACTCACAAAATCTTAGGAGAATAACACATGCCCAAAGGTGAGAGCTCAAAGCAGAATTAAGCTGATGTCTGAAGATGGGAACTTCCTGACAAATCCTCAGCTGAGTAGAAGGACAACTGCATTTCTCTTTTCTATGTTCACAGTGTATTTCTTCCCACTACTAGAGTTTTCTTATTCTTCCTGCAATCTAGAGAATATCCCTGTATTTGCTACAGCTCCAACAGTAAATTAAACAGTTCTGGAAATGTTTGTCAAAGTGTTTAATTTCATCATATAGATGCAGAGAGAGTATCTAGAAGAAAGAAATAGCTGTTTCCCTATTGCATTATGAAGTTTTTCACTTCTGACAAGTGGATGAGCAAATCTAGGAACTTAGTGATGTCTCTGTAAGTTTTTAATTCTATTATTAGTATCACTAACTGCTATGGGAAGTGATTTCCAGCCCCTCTTGTACTTTTGTGGATGACTGCACCCATATAATAGGTAGAATGTAGTACAATCTGAAGAATTAACATTTGAATAGTGTTTGTGATTTTCAGACTGAATAGCAGCTAATTAAGAAGTCACAAATTCCAGGAGATGGCATTTCTTGTTACAGTTTTATGCCCTGGTTTTCAAGTGCAAGCAGGTAGAGCTGGATAAGGAAAATTGGGAGGTGATGCATCAGAAGAGCCATTTGTATTTCTTTCCCTGAATCTGTGGTTTTTATTCTAGTTTATCTTCTGTCACAAAATTGATGCCAGTTTCTGAGTCTTCTTTCCGGTTACTCCAGGACAAGTAGAGGAAGAAGATGGCCAGGAACACAGTGAATGCAGTGACTGAAAGAAAACTTTGTGGGTTATGTTGGACAAACCACAGTGACCACCACACTGGGGTAAGAAATGTTGGTGCCTTTCTTGTGCTTTATGTGCTAGAGCATGAAAACTGCATATGGGGAGTTATTTACCTCTGTTACATTCATGGTGCCCATACTGGAAAACTGCACACATTTTTAATAGGCACATTTAAATATATTTTAAACACTAGAGGTGTGGGAGGGTAGGGTAATGCCAAATAAATTGCTGCATGACTGGGAAAAATATTTTACAGTAGCAGAAGTAGGAAGTTCAGTCTGTTGATTTTATCAGAAAAATAGATTGACAGCTGACTTGATGCCAGCATAAAAATATCTCCATGGGAAGAAAATGCAAGGTGCTAGAACAGTATCTTTCTTATTAAAGCAAGGAAAAACATAGATATGATATTTGGAGAGAGAAACCAGATAATTTGAGGTAAAAAAACAAACCTTTTTTTTTTAGGACAAAAAAAAAATATGGTTAACTTACCAAAGGGAATTACAAAGGAAAACAGTGAAGAGTTTCTTTATGTTCTTGCATTTTAGTGAGCTCCAAATTAGAGCTGGGACATAGGCAATAAGGTGAAAGTTAATACCTGCTAAGGATAGGTTTGCTAGCATACATGAGAAAATTGTCCTTGCTAACCTGATACACTGGAAGCAAACCTGTGCCCTTGAGCATGATGGGCATCTTTAATTTCCTCTGTATTCCTATGATCTTCACAGAATCACCAAATCACTTGGTTTGAAAAATACCTTTGAGATCACTGAGTCCAACCTATGACCTAACACCACCTTGTCAGCTAGACTGTGGCACTGAGTGCCACTTCCAGTCTTTTCCTAAACACCTTGGATACAGATTTCTCATATCCTTTATGGATAAATTTCAAGACTGGAAATTTATTGTCACTTTTGTAATCTTGATTTAGATGTCTGGAAAGAGTAAAGGGTGAGTCAGAAGGTCCTACTTACAGTCTTGGAAATCATTTTCTTGTTCAATAACCTACTGGGGGGGAAAAAAAAAGTGCCAGTAGGAGAAGTACTAAGACAACTTTGATGAAAGTTACCAGGGAAATACTATTTCAATGGCTTCAACAGACTTTGTAAACATAGTGTTTTCAAGCCCTCTGTTAAACAGAACAACAGCAAAAGCTGTAGCTAGTCCTATTTTAGTGGCTTGAACAGCAGTGATAACAAAAACAGCAGCTTTGCTTTTCCCTTCCAGAAAGAAGCAATGTCAGCTAGAACTGGCAGCCAGCTGAAAATAAAAGCGAGGCCCCAAACAACTGAGAGACAACAGCTGACATTTCCCACACTTCTGTACATCCAGGCTTCTTTCCCTGTAATTCTGCAATTCTGGTGAAACTTGCCAGCTTTTTTGCTGCTATTTGGAAAGAGGATTAGGGCAAGTAAAAGTGAACTAGGAGTTCAATAATTTGTTCCTCTGCCTTTGTTGGTCTGGTTACTTTTCCAGAATGACAGGATGCATTTCAATTGAAGCAGCTGACAGTCTTTGTATGCCCTTATTGCAACCCTGTTATGAAGCACCTTTTCCTCTCTTTCTCCCTCTCTCTTTTTTTTTTTTTTTTTTTTTACCCTGTAGCATTTGCTATTAATGCTACATTTTACTGGTAGTAACTAGTATTTTTAGAGTGTGAACAATTTTCTTTGGGATATTTAAGACACAGGGTAAAGGACTATTTACAAGAGTATTTAGTGACAGGACATAAGGGGAGAATAGCTTCAAACTGAAAGAGGGCAGGTTTGGATTAGATATTAGGAAATAATTCTTTACTCTGAGGATGCTGAGGCCCTGGAACTGGTTTCCCAGAGGTTGTGGATGTCCCACCCCTGAAGTGTTTAAAGCCAGGCTGGATGGAGCCACCTGGTCTAGTGAAAAGTCTCCCTACCTTGGACCAATCTACTTTTCTATGAAATAGGTCTCAGTTCTGGGCAACTTTATTTGAAACAAAAAATATAGTTCAGGAAAAAAATTGAAACTAAACAACTGAAACCAGCCACCCTGGTGATCCAGAGAATAATCTTCTGGCAGTCTAACTTTGTTTCTAGCAGGACCACATACTGCACAGAATGTATGGAGGGTCAGATGCAGCCACCTGTGCTGGAGAGAAGCTCTGCAGGTGTCAGTAAAAACTACTTACGCATTAATTAATATTACCAAGGGAGACATAAAAAGGGAATATACTTTTACAGAAATGGACTAGCATGAGCAATTTTTGCAAAACAGAAAAGAGATTTTGAATACAGAGTTTGGTACAACAACAGCTGAAAGAAATTCAAAGGGAGAAAATTTTTAAGAAAGGTTTCATGACAGACAGAGAATATAGAAGTTAGGAAGGAATAAGAGTAAACACACAGACAAGGGAATCTGTATAGGGCAATAAAGGGAATGAGCATTGTCTTAATTTACTGAAGAAGCAGGTCTGGATGAGCCCCCTGAATTACATATTCAGAGCAACAGTCAAAACTTATTTGAGCTCTTGCACTTCTGATAGACAAGGATAAGATAAGATTTCATCTGGAAAGAATCAGAGTAATAAAATAGAAACCTGTGCAGGATACCTAAAAAGATTTCTGAGAAAAGGAACCAGAATCACAATTTTATCATTAGACTTTGTGTTAGGAGACAAGACAGCAGCACCAATGTACCTTTGAGAGAGCTGGGGAAATTATGATGGGCAGGAAGCTAAGGACATTTGCATCAGTTGAGGGAAAGTGAACTGGAGGAATCATCCTAAATGAGAACATTCAAAAGTCCCTTGGACCAGGGCTCTGCAAAAAGCTATCCAGTTTCAACATAAGGACTGTGCACAAAGAGGTGAGATCATCCACAGTTTCAAGGAAAAGGCAAGCTGGCAGAATTTTTTAAAATACAGGTGATTTAAAGGTGTGCCTAGGTTGGTTGTGACTTCTTTAAATTATTAATTCTTGTCTTCTCCCATTAAAGATCTTTTGAATTAACTCCCCTGAGGTAATACATTCATAAGTGACCAAATATTAATTTTAAACATGACAGTAGGACTGAGGAATTCACATTGAAATATGGTGTGCAGGTGGAAGACTCAACAACAACAACAAAAAGAAAACAATTTATTAGCATTAAGAAGCAAGGGAAAAAGGTGCTGTAAGACAAAAAGTCAAAATCAGGGTAAAGATAATAGGAAAAAAACAATAAAAATAAAGCACCATTCAGAGAGAACAATTGGGGTTTTGACAGAAATCAGTAGAAAGGGGGAATGCACCAAGGACTAATAAAGATGAATTCAAAGAAATAATCAAAAAAAACAATGAAGACATCAAAACACTTTAAATCTTCTTTTTTTTCAATTAACTGTTAACTGTTAACATCAAGGTTTGCTTTAATTAATTTTGCTTTTCCCCCCTTTTGTGATAAAACAAAAACAAAACAGTCAATCATTTTGGTTTTAATATAGCATTTTACTTCAACTCAACTCTTTATTTTCAAGGACAAAGTGGAAATGGGAAAGGACTTCATTTTGAAGCAAAACGTGCTATATTGATTTTTGAAACTAGTGTATCTGTTTAGTTTTTGAGCTATGCAACCCAAAAATTATATCAAATTTTTAAATACGAAGAGATAAGAAAGATGAGCTTAAAGACAAAACCCATATGTCTGGAAATTACCAGACTTGGAAAGTGAATAAGCAAAGGCTTCATTTCTTAGAGGTGAGAGTATGAGAATGAACCGTGGTGTAAGACACTGAGTGGCAAAATGCAGGATCATCTTTCCAGCCTTACTAGTCCAATGCACCTCCAAAATCAGGTTAAGTAGTGAACCAGCCAGAAGGTCTTCACACACCAGGGTTTTTAGGAAGGTAAGTCAGAAAAAACTGTGTCCTAACTGGCATGTGTTTTTTTTTCTTATAAGAGAACAATGGGCTGTGTCACATACACCAGGGCTGACTCCTGGATGATTACCTCTGTTATCCAAATGGATATTTGTTTCTGAGAGTGCCAGGGGTGTAACATGCAAGTGTGGAATAAATGAGAAAAGCATACAAGATTTAGAGACAGAAAACTCTGTGGAGACAAATGGAAAGGTAATTGCACAGGAGAACAAAGGGATTTATGTAAATGCACCTGGGTACCTTAGGTGAACATTTCAGTGACTGCATCTCCCTGTGCAAGAGAATTCAACTTCTGAACTCTCTCTCAACACTTCCTTTTTCATCTTGTTTTTTTTTTAGTTTTTTTTGCCTCACAGATTTCTGGCTTTAAGTGTGCAGATCTTAGACCTTAAAGAGTTGTTTTCTGTTAATGATGATACACAAAGCTGACATGAGGTCAGAACTTAATTAATTTCAGCTCCTTGGCTACTTCTAGAAGACAGCAAGAGAGGGGAAAAGATTAATACTTTATGTCTTTCGAAAAACCAACAACAATTATTTTAAATAAAAAGACCTTCTCTCTCCAGGAGTAACAAAAACGCAGAGTACAAAAATAGATGGCACAATTTGTGACTGTGTGAATTTTTTATGAAGATGTATTTCCACATTTGCTTCTCCTGAATCATGTGAGTTACAAGCATGGTTTCTGATAAGTATCCTATTTTTGTGGCTCTGACTGTATACTGTATACTGCTAATTCCATTTTCAAATAATGCATCCTTAAGTGGCATATGTATCTTGGTGTCCTAGGAACCCATCAGTAGAAAAGAATATTGAGTATAATTGATCCAGTTTTGACAGCCACAGAATATAGTATTTTGTTGGCATATGCAATTGGTGCATTTGTCTATATCTCCTAGGAAAGAAAATATTCTGGACTTCTGGTTGGCTTCTGTGACAAACATTATGAGTAAGAGGCAACAGAGTTGTGCCAATCACAGTAAAAATTTTCCACTGAAAATCTTTCATGCTAGAATAGTATTTTTTCCCAAGAACATTGCTGTATGTGAAACTTGCTTTCTTTATAATCAGAGCTTGCTTTTTAACGTACACTAGAAAAACAGTAACATTTATTTTTATCTGCCATAATGTCTTTGGGCATATGAAGATGGTTTATACTCTGTTTCTGTGCAGGCCTGTGAACCCAGTTCTGTGGTGAAATTATGTAGCTACTGTGAAGAGTCTGCAAAATAAACACCATATTGCATCTTGGGTGCTGTAGTAATTCTGCTGGCTGTTAAAAATTACAAGGCAGATGAACAAACAGGAGGGGAGAGTGTATCTTTTCCTGAAAAGTAAAAAACAGATGAACCAACCAAACCTCAAACTTACACAGAAAAGAAGCAACGAGTACTCTTAAAACTTTCTCTAGTGATGGGTACCAATAGATGGATCGATTGGCTTTTTCTCTCTACCAGAATGTCAGTGCAAAAATAATAATGTCCACAAATACTTTCTCTGCCAGAGTGACATTTCATCATCTGCAGTACTGGTCCCTTAGGTCCCTCCAGAAAACCCTGGGCTTATGTGCATGTCATGGCATTTCTCTCTCATATTTCCTCTCTTTATCTCTTCCTTTGCCCCTCTGCCTGCCTTTCTTTTCTGGTCTGTCCCACTCCATCTCTTTTTCTTTCCTTTCCTCTCCCCATCCTCTCATATTTCCCCACTTGAATTGTCAGTGGATCATTCTCTGTCTGTGTGCAGGTGCACAGAGGATATGGGGAGGACAATTACCTGTCCAAAATCCTATAGCACGGCTTCCAGTCAGGACTGGGAGGGTTTTTATGATGGCTGAGGAGCTCAGTCAGAGAGCAGAGTGCCTCTGAGCAAGTTTTAGCCATGCTGGTGTGCAGAAGCCCTGTGTGCTGGGTGCACATGGGTGGCAGTAGGTCTGGTGCTTGGTGGGGGACTCAGTGTGGCTGTAAGCCATGCAAGGGCCACCTGACAGCCCTGGGCTGGAAACTGCCCAGCAGTGTCCTTGGCCAAGGGGGGGAATCCTGCCTGTGAATAACCACGAGTGGCAAAAGGAGCAGGGCTGAGCAGGGCTGCAGGGCCACTGATGCATCACACCCCACAGAGAAGGACTCACGCCCTGATGGCCACAGCCTGATGGTTTGCACTGCACTCTTCCAGTGAGAATGCAAATCCAGCAAACCAGGGCTTGATACTGTCAGAGAAGAGAAGAAAGGATCAGCTTCCAGCTAGTGGGATTAATACAGCCAGCCCTCTTAGCAAGGGAATTTAAATGCCCTGGTTGGGCTCTGGGTTCATGTCAAGGACATGCTGCATGTGAGCAAAGTGGGGCTCAGGGACAAGGTGTGACAGAGAGCAGCTGCAGCCCCTGGGACAGGCACTGCTCCTCTGCAGCAGCTGTGTTTGGAGGGGGTGTGTTGGGTTGGTGTGGCCAGAAATGTGTATTCTGTCACCATCTGCTGAAGCTGGGTGGGGCAGTGACCCTGATCTCCATGGCACACATTATCTGCTCATGGGCCATCTTTAAACCAGCTGGGGCAATCATCTTTATCTTTCCCACAACCCATCCTCCCTCCAGGAAGATATCATCTGCTGCTGGCCCATTCAGTCCCAGGGCATGACTGATAAAATTCCATCATCCCATGGGAGATGCTCCAGCCAGGGGAGCAGCCAAGCCTTTCCTACCCAGATAAAAACTGAGATTTTGGACACCAAGGCACCTTCTTTCCACTGGATTCCAGAGGAAAGCTGGACCTTTCCACATCATCCCTGGAGCTTCAGAGGAAACTGCACCTTCTCCAGGAGCACTGCTCCAGCTGAACCACATCTGCCCCTGCAGGAGGATGCAGCCACCATTGAATGGGACTGTGCCAACACCCTGACTGACTGACGGGTGTCAGCTTGGATTCTGACTCTGGCAGGGTTGGGATTGTTCTGTGTAATACTGCATTTCTATTTTAATTTTCCCAGTAAAGAACTGTTATTCCTAATTCCCATATCTTTGCCTGAGAGTCCCTTAATTTCAAAATTATAATAATAATTTGGAAGAAGGGGGTTTACATTCTCCATTTCAAATAGAAGCTTTTGCCTTTGTTGGCAGACACCTGTCCTTCAAACCAGGACAGGGGGTCACGAGAAGGGAGGCACTGGGAAGGCAGCAGTTCCCAGAGAAGCTCCTAGAAAGTGTCTGGGGGCATGTGCACATCCTGGATTGTGCCCTCCTGACTATCTCCACACTGAGGGCTGCTCTGGGCTTGGTGGGTGGCCAGCTTGGCTCTGAAGGTGACATTAGGAGTATTGTGACAGCACTAAGAGGAGACAGGGTGTACAAGCAGCACCTGGAATATTCACAGGCAGACCCAAGTGCCATGTAAAGGGCCAGAAGGCACAAGGTAACAAACTTCAGTTAAAATAATTCCTCAGCAATTTCCCCAAAGAGACAAGGACTGTACCTGAGCTGTTCTCACTGCCCCATACCAGGACAATTCATGTTCCCTTCAAGGCCTCTCTGACTCAGGAACCCAACCCAGCACACAGCCACACATGGATACAGACACTGCCAAAACATGACCTGCATTCAGACCAAGACCATTATTTCAGCCTTTCCAACATTGCAATCTTGCCTGTCTTACTAGTCACCTTTAAAAAGAAGACAGCTCTTCTAGCCAAGCCAATACTGACCACAATCCCCTTCTCTTTAGTTTCCTGTCCCTCATAATTCTGGTACTGAGCACAGACAAACTTCTGTTCCCATTAATGGAACAGGATAAAGGAACAGGAATTAATATTTAAAACTCCACTTGGCAAATCTGCCTGGGTTTTGCTGGAGTTATCTTTCACTGGGATCAACCTTTTCAAATCTGAAACGGTGTTTAAATCTTTTAATTTTTCCAATAAAAATAACCTCCCACAAACAAGTTGAGTTCACCATAAACAGGCATATTTTCTTTTATAATTTCTTGTAGAAACACCCCATTGGCATATTGGTGCTATTTGAGTACAATGTCCTGTGGCATTTTTTTTCTTTTTTTTTTTTTTTTCCTTTTTTCCAAATTTTGAATAGAACAGAATATCTGGTATTCTATATGGTCTAACTGCAAGTAAGATCATACTTGAGAAATTAAAGCCTGTGTTCAAGCTGAGGTGACAAATAACCTTCAAGACCACTATAATGTACTAAAGGATTAGGAAAAAAACTTTAACGTTAACTTTTGAACCAAATATTTTGAGCTAGAGCTATGAAAAGAGAATCCAGCTCGTTCTAAACACCATCTGTTGGTTGAGTGTACTTGCATATTTTCAATTGCTTTATTCCACAAACTGCTATTTACTAACCCCAAATGTCTCTTGGTGTGAAGACAACATTTCATAATAAGATGCTTTTCCATTTTGGAGCTACTGTTGGTGGGCCATGCAGTGGTATTAGGATTACCAAACTTCTCCAGGATCTGAACAGAGCAAACAAAACAGTAAGTGAAACATTTAAAAACAGTAAAAATTATGCTCCCTGCTACGAGAAGGATGCCAAAAGAAAAATTGCAAAAATAAGAATAACTTAGACATCATTTCTCTTGTCATGTATACTGCCAGCTTCATATTTCCCCCCATGCTTATACTTTCTGTTTTTTGATACTTACAAAGAACTGGCACTGCATGTGTTCTGATATGAATGCTGACATTAAAAGTTTCCCACTCCAAATAGAATGTTCTGGTTTTTTTCCTAACTTTTAAAATGATGTTTTCTTTTTCTCTTCCCTTTTAAGATTTTACTATCAATGCAAACAGAGATGTTATAGAAAAATTACATATGGAGGCAATACTTAAAGCTTCAAACAGTAATCTGAGTTGGATTGTACTGTTGAAAGCAGGATTCATCTGCTTCCTATAAAATACAACATGCACAGTGTGCTCCCCTAAATTATAGTATTTAAGGATGTCCTTCTAAATGACTGTCTGTGCCAGCATGATTGTCTGTGCAAGAGAACCCCAGACAGCCAGAGCTGCTTCCACAGCAGAGCTAAAAATTAAACCCTGCCTGAACCCATTTCCACAGGGACAGTGTTCCCATTTCTGGCACACCAGCCACAGCACAGAAGCTTTTTGCAGACAATATGGTATTTCTCTCTCCCTGCCAGATTAAGTTGGAATATTTATATTCCCTAGGGTCGTGGGCAATGGAGAAGTTTCTACAGACAGCATGTTGCCTGTTAACCATAGGTCAAGATTATCTAATACCTACATTCTCTACATAGTCAGAGAAATGAACCCTTATTCTCTCAGGGAGCCTGTTTTGAAGCCAGCTGAGGTAAGTAACTGTTACTGAGGGATATCCTCATGTTCTTGTCAAGAATCTTGCTGAATTAGCCATAACTATTTGATTCAAAAATGATTTTGTTGTGATAAATGAAATGTTTCCTGTGTGAAACTCTTTTCACAGTGAAAGCACTTCCACAGCCACAGAATGATGGAAAGCTTCCTGTCCTCAGGAAGCAAATATATGTAAGTATATCATTGCAAACATGTAATGTGGTAATTTTACTGCATATAGAACATAACTACTGATGTGTAGTGTAGACAGTTCAAACACACTGAAAATGAATGATGATGAGGCCAGCAGATAAGCAGAATGTCTCTGTGCTGCTATATAATCAGCTTGATCAAGTTGCATTAACACATCAGTGCTGTTTTGGGCTCAGTGCTATTAGCAGATAAAGCACTTAAAAAATTATCCTGACATTTATCTTCTGCAGTTACATTAACCCATTCCCTGCTCCATTAGAAGTTAATGTACAAACTTAAATTTTTTTTCTTTTATCATTATACTAAAGGGTGTCTGAGAGGAGGGTTGCTTAAATACTATTTTTGTGCCTTTTGCTTGAAATAGTTTCTTTAATTAAATTCTTTGACTTACTTGTGTTGTACTGTCATTGAGTCCAATACAGCAAGGACAGTGAAGGTCAATTAATCCAACATTTTCTGATTCTGCTATGGATCAACAAAGATCCTGAGCATTTCACAGACACCATCCCACTTCCCTCCTCAAAACAAACCCTCTCTCCCCTACTCACATGCTCTTAGTCATATAGTAACATCAACACAGAACAGCTTGGCCTTAAAAAATTCCTGAAATTTTCATGGAAACATATATGCAAAAGATTGATCTGAGATGACCTAGACCCTACATCTGGGAGAACCTAAGGTTTTGCAGCTTGTCTGTTTCTGTACTTGGGGATGCAGTGGAAATGCACTGCTTTTTGGTTATCCTGTCTATTTTGGCTTTTCTCTCCTGGTTTTTGAGAGACCAGAGTTTTTCAACTTTTTAACTGCTGACGAAAAAAGTACTGGACCAAACTGTTCAACCTCCACAGACAGTCTCACCAGAGCACAATCTGTGGCACTCTTGGTGTGAGGGATGGGATTTCTCAGCTTTCAGCTTAGCATCTGTTCCCTCAGAATTTAATAACTCTTTTACTTTCAGAGGAAATGGGCAGAGTAGGACTAATGTTAGAGCTCTAGAAAAATCTCCTTCGTGGTGTCACCTCTCTTTCATTAGTCTTTGAGTCAGATCCTCACCTTGAGTGCACTCGAACAGCTTCATTGATTTAAAGGCAGCTGCACTGATTTACACAGCCAAGGACCTGTCTGCCTCTGTTCACAAAGCAGCTCCACGACCCTGTAGTGGGTATAGGAGTTTTACAATGAGGGTTTAGAGACCAGTTGTCCAACCATAACATAATTGCTTCAAAGCAATGAAACCTTGTCCTAAGTCACCAGGAATCTGCTGAGCCTGAGTCTGACACTGATCTGCACGTCATGTGTACCTCTGAGCATCTCCATGCACACTGCACATGCCAGAGGTCCCAGGCTGGCTTCCAGTGAGTAAAGCCAGTTCTAAACACCTCTGTAGCACTCACAACAGGGCTTGTTAGCATGCTAGAATATGCCTCCCCTCAGAGTGAGACAGCCCACATAGGCAGCTGTGACACTGCTGTGAAACACAGAATATCCTTGAGACTCAGTTATTCAGAACTGGCCCTCTGCCACCTTGGTTGTTGAACCACTTCTAGGTAAAAAAGCAGCTGCTTACCTTCACTACTTATGTAGTCTCAGACTCTTTAAATTAATTTCTTATCATTGTACCACAACAGTGCTGGTGTTGTAACATGGAATAGACAGCTACTGGAAAAAACTTTGCACTAAACCCTCCTTCAACAAAAAACCACCAAAACAACAAAACACCAAAAAGCAGAGAATTGCAACCATTGTCCAGAACCTCCATGTTTAAAACTAGCCTGGATAACAGGGGAACTTCTCAGCACCTCCTTCCCATTGAAACAAAGGAAAACTGAAATGCTCTATGGGTGCTCAGCCACTGTGCCCAGCACCCATGTATAAAAAACATTATGGCTTGGACATTAGTACAAACAAGGGACTGGAACTGGCCCTAGGAAAACCATCCTTTGTGGGTTTAGCAAAAAGAGATTTGCTCAAGTTTTTGCAAAAAGTTTGTGGCAGAACAAGAAATTCAAGGTGGGATCTCTTGAGAACTAAAGCTAACATCCTTTTCTGCAGGATGTCCTTCCTGTCTCTGTATAACTAGAGGGAAATGTCTGAAAAAACCAGCACATTTTAAACTGCTCTCTAAAATGATTCTGTGCTCTTGTCAGCTGGTATATCTTTCTTCATGAAAATCAGTCTCTCATCATCTAACTAGCCCTGCAGCTCTCTCTGCATAGATTGGCATAACTGAGCCTTGACTCTGTTTTGCCTTTGAAGATAAGACAGCGTGTTCTTTTTGCAATATCTGTCTAAATTTCCTAATGTGCCAAGCCAGGGGCTGGTCTATGTTTCCATCTCCTCCTTCCCCCACTTTGTTGTTATTTCTCTTACATGAAAATGTTTGAAGGCTGATATAAAACTCAGAGAAGTCCATGGAATGACACATTGACTTGACTAGAAACTGGATCCAATATAAAACAGGCAATTTCAGAAACAATTAAATTTAATTTAATTTGGTGAAAATTTAATTTAACCTAATTTAGATTACCTAACCATCAGAACTAGAGGTACTGCAAGCCAGTGCACTCCACACAGCAATATAGGATGGTTCAGGGACTTCACCCCCTTCCACCAAGCCAGCATCATTGAGTTAACTATGACACTGGGAGCAAAGTACTCATGTTAAAACAGCACTGCCCTCAGCCTAATGATTCCCCCAAGAGGCAAGGCTCATTAGCTTGTGCACTCTGCCATACTAATGTGCCATTATCTGGGATACTTCCATGCCTTCAAACCAGTTTATAGAAGCAGAAATGCCCCGTGGAGCTAACAGACATGAGTAGTTTCCCCACTTCTATTAGAAATCAGGGTATCAGTCCATCCCTTTGTTGACCTCTGATGAAAAGGTGTGCGACCTGCTGCAGAGCTGGTGAGCTACCTCTAGCCATTATGGCAGAAAAGCAGCCAAACTCTCTGGTAAAACCACTTGTGTCTAAATGCCTGGTATATTTTTTCACACCAAGGCAGCACGTTCTAGTGTGGACAAATTACCCCTTCTCTACCAAGAAGTCAAAAAAATTTTACATGGATAATTTTGAAGTATAATTTATATGTATATGTCTGTATTTGTGCATATAAGTATGGAAATAAATGCATCCATATGAAATAAATAGAGGAAATGAGAAATTAGCCATGCATTGAGGAAAAGTTGGAAATCATTTTTCTTGAGGTTTCCCCTGTCTAAATTTCTAATGTCTAATCTAAATTTCATAACAGTAAAATTTCTTGACATTTAAATGTTTAAAATTATCCACCTAACTACAGGTGTAACATACATTAAATAAGTACAGAACTGCTGTGTGTTACATAAGCAGTATATATTATATATATGTGGATTATTTCCAGATTAGAGGTCCTCCTTTTCCTACCACATAGCCAGCCATTAATCTTCTGATGGGACAATTAGTTATTTACTTTCTTGGAATTTAATCCATAATTTTTCTGACAGTTGTGACTGATGGGGGGAAAAAAATTGGCAGAAGAATGCCTGCAATGTCTTTAAAACCAGCCTAATTCAGTCTCTCAAAAACATTTTGAAATTCATCAGTTGTCACTGCTGTCCAGATTCTAGGATGAAGCTACCTTACCTGAAAAGCTGAACATATGGAATTTGTCAACATTTGCTCACTTCCTCTGCTGCTGGCTGCACAGCTGATCCAATTCAAACACATCTTCATTCCTTTAGTTGGCTGGCCCTGTTCCTTTCAAGGATGACTAGATCTTATCTCAGCAGCCCCAGTTCTCCCTTTTGAGTGACAACTTCTGACGTTTCAGACTTCAGTGAACTGCAGAATTCAGTTTAGGAAGCTTCTAGTTTCCACTCCAGTCACTAGGTACCCTCGATATCTTTATCCACGCCTCTCTTGGGGATCTCCTCAGCTTCCACGACCTCCAACTTTATCTTGTTTTGCAGGTTTCAGAATTCACTGACAATTCACTTGTTTTGTCATTGAGCTACAGTGCAAGATGCCTCTTCTGTTATATATGTACAGAAAGCTCTATCTTTTAAAATTTCTTTCAAGCTTAACTTCCCTCATTGTACAAATACTCATCTTTCTCAGCCAAAGCATTTTCCAAGTTTTACTGGTCTGCTCCTCTAAGAGAACAAAGAGAACTACCAAGAATAGCTGGATTGCTTTTTCCCCCTGCAAAACTTCCACCCTACTCAAACATATTTATTTTTTCAAATTTCCCATTCTTCCTGCTATTCATATTGTTATTGATACAGGGAAACTATGGGACTAAATAACAGCTCTGAATTCTGCTTTCTTTCTGGCTTCCCTGAGCATATAAACTGCTCATTTTCATTTGACCTTAATTTTATACATATATATATATATACACATATCATCATGTATACCAAATGCTTATTTCCTGGAAAGTTTAGGTGGATTCCTAAACAGGTACTTTTTATCAAGAAGGAATTCTATTCAGGGGTCAGACCTTTCATTTTCTTCCTTTTAAAATATTAAATACAGAACAGTAGACATCTGAAAATGAAGGATGTTTGTTTAGCAACAGTTAGACTTTTGTATAATTGCCTAGCTGGTAGAAGTATTTTTAAAAATCATAAGCTTGTATAGATATAGGTATAGATATAGGTATAGATATATAGATACAGATAGGGATAGATAGATAGATAGATAGATAGATAGATAGATAGATAGATAGATAGATAGATAGATATAGATAGATAGATAGATATAGATAGATAGATAGATAGATAGATAGATGATATATATAGATGCTATACATAGACTAGATATAGATATAGATGATATAGATATAGATAGGTGATATATAACTCAATCTTATCTAATGTTACACTTCACTAATGCCAAGTTACATTTTCTGATGGTTCTTTGTGTCTTTTAAGGTACTGCTGCTGTTTGCTTCTCATTCAAACCTGTCTCCACACATATTTTCATCTTCAACCAGTAACTGATGGTAATTAACATCACCCTGTTCCTTATTTGCCTTTAATACAAACACTCAGGAGAGAAAGAGGGTTTGAATTAAGATGCCAGGCTGAAAGACAGGCACATGCCCTCTTCTGGGAAGCCTTCCAGAGACACACAAATATCTGGCAGGGTAATGGGTTACACAGCTGAGAAACCACGGTAAGATTCAATAGAGACCTCATCTGCAAAAGCTCAGACTGGCTTTCCTTACCAACCATACAGCAATACTGCAGGCTTTCCCCAGAGAGCCAAGGCACTTTTAGCCTTTATTCACAGGCATTCCTCACGGGTAGTTTTTTATTCATTTTTGCTTTCTTGTTTGCAAGAGTTTTCTGTATCAGCTTGTTTACACAGAATAACTTAGCAGTCTCAAAAGCCAGCTCAGAGCAAGATGACGTGACAGACTACAGACACACTAGCCAAGCCATTTAATCCTATTTGTTAGCAAACTGGTCACTGTGGGTGGAACAATGTTCTGATGTATATTCTTTGTACTTAATCCTGTAGCTTCTGAGAAAGGGGCTAAAGAGGAAGATGGCCATCATCCAGACTAAAAAGCAACCAGGGAATTACACTGACTTTTGATACAAAGAAGGAATCAACCTGAAAAGCTATAAATGGGAAACATGAAGATATGTAACATGGAGCAAAGATGCTGGAATGGAAACAGAGGACCAGACAAAACCTGGTCAGGCAGAGAAAGAAGCTGCCAATCACCATGGCCAGCATGGTCAGCCTGGTCAGCATGGTCAGCATGGTCAGCATGGTCAGCATGGCCAGCATGGCCAGCATGGTCAGCATGGTCAGCCTGGTCAGCATGGCCAGCATGGTCAGCATGGTCAGCATGGCCAGCATGGTCAGCCTGGTCAGCATGGTCAGCATGGTCAGCATGGTCAGCATGGTCAGCCTGGTCAGCATGGCCAGCATGGTCAGCATGGTCAGCATGGCCAGCATGGTCAGCATGGCCAGCATGGTCAGCATGGCCAGCATGGCCAGCATGGTCAGCATGGCCAGCATGGTCAGCCTGGTCAGCCTGGTCAGCATGGTCAGCATGGCCAGCATGGTCAGCATGGTCAGCCTGGTCAGCCTGGTCAGCATGGCCAGCATGGTCAGCATGATCAGCATGGTCAGCATGGCCAGAATGGCCAGCATGGTCAGCATGGCCAGCATGGTCAGCATGGTCAGCCTGGTCAGCATGGCCAGCATGGCCAGCATGGTCAGCATGGTCAGCCTGGTCAGCATGGTCAGCATGGCCAGAATGGTCAGCATGGTCAGCCTGGTCAGCATGGCCAGCATGGCCAGCATCGCCAGCATGGTCAGCATGGTCAGCATGGCCAGCATGGTCAGCATGGTCAGCATGGTCAGCATGGCCAGCATGGTCAGCATGGCCAGCATGGTCAGCCTGGTCAGCCTGGTCAGCATGGCCAGCATGGCCAGCATCGCCAGCATGGTCAGCATGGTCAGCATGGCCAGCATGGTCAGCATGGTCAGCATGGTCAGCATGGTCAGCCTGGTCAGCATGGCCAGCATGGTCAGCATGGTCAGCCTGGTCAGCATGGTCAGCATGGCCAGAATGGTCAGCATGGTCAGCCTGGTCAGCATGGCCAGCATGGCCAGCATCGCCAGCATGGTCAGCATGGCCAGCATGGCCAGCATCGCCAGCATGGTCAGCATGGTCAGCATGGCCAGCATGGTCAGCATGGTCAGCATGGTCAGCATCGCCAGCATGGTCAGCATGGCCAGCATGGTCAGCCTGGTCAGCCTGGTCAGCATGGCCAGCATGGCCAGCATCGCCAGCATGGTCAGCATGGTCAGCATGGCCAGCATGGTCAGCATGGTCAGCATGGTCAGCATGGTCAGCATGGCCAGAATGGCCAGCCTGGTCAGCATGGTCAGCATGGCCAGCATGGTCAGCCTGGTCAGCATGGTCAGCATGGTCAGCATGGCCAGCATCGCCAGCATGGTCAGCATGGCCAGAATGGCCAGCCTGGTCAGCATGGTCAGCATGGTCAGCATGGCCAGAATGGCCAGCATGGTCAGCATGGCCAGAATGGCCAGCATGGTCAGCCTCCCCATCCATCCCACACAGAGAGCAGCCAGCCACTGCACTGACAATCCTGGGTACTGCTGGAGAAGATGAAACAGAGGAATCCTGCAAATATGAATGCTCAGATTCTGGGAATATAGAAACCATGAACGAAATTGAAATGAAAGCCATGTTTGAGATACCAAGCCCTAGTTATTAAATAACCATGAAACAATAGGATGGCCCCTGAAGCTAATCCTCTCTTGACAAAACAATGCCCTCTGCCAGAGAGCAAGACCAAAGGTCAAAAAAGACTTGCCAGGGTCCAAAGATTAGATCTTAGAGTTTAAAATATAACACTATGCTAATATAAGGATTCCTATAGGCTGCATGTAAATGCTATAGAATTTGTATTTTTTATTAGATTGGTTCTTGGAAATAAGAATATTCATCATGGAAGAAGATTTACTGTATTGTAAACGGGAAGTTGGTCTCTTTTTACTCTTTCTTTTACTCCCTCTTTTAATCTCTCTCTTTACTCTCCCTCTGCCAGGGTGATTTCACAGCAGGTGGATTGGCTGTAGACAGCAGCATCCCCAGCACAAGCTGTGTGTGAGCAGAGGAACCTGCCCTCTGAGTGTCCTCACAACCCACTGGCACTGGGTGTGTGTGCCCTGGGAGGGAGAATATGTATAACTCTGCAGGGTGAGGGTAAAATCAGCTTAGTTTTATTTTTTAGTATTCATCCAGAAGGATGGTTAGACATTTAAAGGTCTATTATTAGATCTTAGATCTCATATCTAAGGTTTATTATTATTTTTTTAGTGTTTTACTGTGGTTTATTTTTTGTATAGCTGATGCTGTCCTGTGTGTAAAATTCAGTGATTTGCAGTTAATTAAATGTCATTAATAAAACAACAAGTTACTTCAACCATGATTTGATTTAAATTGTGTGAACCATGTAGGTATTTTTTTTTGTCCCTGAGACATGTCTGATGTTTAAAAATAAGCAATACTGCTTGTATTTTGAGATACAGTCAAGATATTTTCGTATCATTGAGAGCAAGGGCTGGATGAGGTCCCAGAAGACCTCTTGCTTGTGTTAAACATTGTCTGCTTCTGTTAAACATCTCCTCTCTATCTGCTTCATGTCAGACAGGTTTCAGAGGAACTTGTCCCTGCAGAGCTCCTTTCTCTCCTGGGTTTGGCCACATCCTTGGCTTTTAGTCACAATAAGGGATTTTTCATGTGTGTATTAACACATAAATTAAAACAGGAAAGAAAAAGCAGTGGGAAGATTACTGAAGAAAACAGGAAGAAGATGTAGAAGGGAGAGTACAAAAAAGCAGAGGAATAGTCTGAGTCAAGGGATGTAGGAATACAGCCCTGAGAGTCTTTGGTGGAGCTGAACAGAAATTCAGAGAGCTGGAAAAAGAAAAATAAGTTCTGCTGAAGGAGAGAGAGGAAGGCAATAAATTAGAAGAAATGACACAAAATATAAAAGGGAAAAAGGAGAAAATGAATAAAGAAAATGGGGGAAAGAGATCAAGAAAAGAGAAAGAAGCAGTGCAACACATGATCTCCAAAACTTCCATTAAAGTAATGGAAATGGTTTAATTTTATTCCCTTTTCTATGTAGTACATTACTTTAAAATGACAGCCTGTATTGCTATACAGTGCATACACATTTTTTAGATATTCAGAAATAATATCTGTATTTATTGAATTTCAACATTTTAATAAATTAATTAAGTCTTCATTCAAGAAATGGTGGAGAAAAATTAAACACACTATTTATGCAGAAAACAACAAACAAGCAAAAATCCTACAAATATGTGGTTCAAATTTTCTCTAAATCACACCAAGTAATTCAAAGTATCTGTTTTGCAGAACATTAAAGGATCTTGATCTTTAAGGAATGCCTCCCACTTACTCTCTAAAAATCAGACCATTCTGAAATGTCCAGCTGGCAACAATAATCTGAGACATGCAAAGTTAACAATCACACCTGGAAAACCAAAATCACATTTTTGCCACCCTTTATATCCTTCTCCCTGCCCACACAGACTCTCTGCTGGAATTGAACACAGAGAGGTGTTCATGCTCAGCACAAAGTCCATCTCAAGAATGGTGTCAGCTCCCCCCTCTGATGCATTTTTTGGCAGTTATTAATCTAATTCCTGTCTTCTGGCACTTTCAAATGTGGACAGACAGCTATGGATGACTGAAGTTTAATTATGTTTCTAAAGATGTAAATGAACCCAGAGGCTTAGGGAATGGGAATGTGTTTTAACAAGTACCAACATAGGTAAAATAAATAAACCTGCAGTTTGGTTGGATGGGAGATGGAGCAAGTTTTTATTAATTATCTCTTTCTTTTCGTTATAATTGAAGGGCAGCTCAACTAAAAACCCCACTCAAGCAGGACTGTAGAAAAAACCTGCTTCCACAAGGTCACTACATCATTTTGATGTCTCTTGCTAGAGAAAGAGAATTCAAGTTAAACTGAAGAAAAATATATATAACCATTTCTTTAAAAATACATAAAACCATCACCTCCTGCCACAGGCATGCACAGCACTAACCCACTTCCAGAGTTGGTACTAATCTTGGAAAAGCATGCACTCTCTCTTCTTATTAATAGAATTCCAGTGAACATTCATGAATTTACTATTTATGGTTTCAAAAATATAGGAAAAAAGTAGCATCCCAAGATATGTATGTGTGGACATACATACTCAAGCTCTAAATTTGCTAGCCCCTGAACAACTCCCCTAAAAACCAGCTGTTTTCTCTTCACTTGGAATTTTAATCTCTTTATTCCTCTTAATGGAACTTGCTTTATTTTTAAGTATTCATACCCATAAAATGGGTAGTTTTCTTCACATTTTTTTTCTTTATAAATGTTTCCAGTTGGTAGTGATTAAGTACTGCTACTTCTCTTTCAAGGGTTTGGACTTGTGACTCCAAGAATTACTCCCATTTTGTCCTCTTTGTTCTAAAATATAAGTGTATAAGTGTTTCATTTTCTTCTAGATGTTCTCCAACTTTCTGATAAATCTTGCCTCTCTTTCTGTCCCTTACCTGACTGAAACACCCTAAAAGTTACAGTTCTGTCCCAAAAGTAAACCAGTTGCTAGAGGGAAATGTGTCTGTGATGTTACAAAAGAGAAATATGCCTAAATGGATGTGTGTCATGTTCCTCACATACTGCTCTGATCTTTTCAAAGTTTGCAAAAACATCCTACTGCTGAGGTCCTGTACAGCTTCTCTGGCACACAGTGTCTTTTGACATCCTGGAGGATATTATGGTAATTCTTTTTCTGCAGTTTTTACCACTTTTGTCTTTGTCTTTCTGTTCATCAGAGTTGCTACAGTGCACCATGTTTGAAAATACAAACTTTGAGCAAACAAAAGCAAACAAAATTGTCTTTTACTGATCTGAGGTGGGGGGTGGTGTCATTTATTGCAACTTTGACCAGTGGATTGAAGTTTCCATATCTTTTTATAAGTTAGAGCTTTGAAAATTTTAAGGTAAAGATTCAGATGAGCTCATATTTTAGGCTTCACTCCTGATTCTCTTGATTTGCTTCTCAATGTAGTTTGCAGTTAATTATCTTACAACATAAGCACATCAGAAATTGCTACCATGCTACTAGACACTGCAACTCTGAAAAGAGAGTCTTAATATTCCATACTGACAGCTATGCTTACTGCCACTCTTTTTTTTTTTTTTTTGAGCACAGACAGAACAGCTGCCTTTGACAATGGAAGCTGTTATGATCATTTTAGTCTAATTCAAGAAACATTCAGTCCTACTCCAAAGGCTGTATCAGATGTGTCTCTGTCTGTGCAAACAACTCTGTCTGCAGTGAGTGCCATG
Source organism: Oenanthe melanoleuca (assembly GCF_029582105.1). Lineage (NCBI taxonomy): Eukaryota > Metazoa > Chordata > Aves > Passeriformes > Muscicapidae > Oenanthe > Oenanthe melanoleuca. Next base: position 345,142 of record NW_026612651.1, read on the forward strand.
ATGTTGGGCTTCATTCCAAATAATTCATTCCCAAATGCACTCCACTCCCAAAACAAGGCACAAGACCAAGCAAGAACTGCCATACTCCTCTTCAGCTAGTGCAGCTGAAGGTGCATCATGCAAGTAAAGAAATACACACCTGACTCAGGCTCCTGCCACCCTTATGGTTCAGAACTCAAATATTTTCACTGCTATCACAGAGAAAATCAGAGAGGATGGGAAAGTTCTTTTACCAAGCATACCTCACCTCAGAGGATGCTTTTGCTGCATCTTCAAGCATAAGCAAGCCATATGTTTTCTGTTGTAGGAATCTCATTCTTGACATAATTACCCACTAGTTTAAAATGTAGTTCAGTAGGCAGTATGCACAGTGCTCCACTTTTTAAGTGTGACCTTTAGAAGCACATCACCATGTGGTGGGTTGACTTTGGCTGGACACCAGCTGACCACCAAAGCTGCTCTGTTCACTCCCCTCATCAGCTGGACAGAGAAGAGAAAATATAAAGAAAGATTTGTGGGGTAAGGATATGGAGAGATCACTCAGCAAAACAGACAAAATCGACTCAGCTTGGGGAAATTAACTTATTACCAATCAAATCCAAGTAGAATGATGAGAAATCAAACCAAATCTAAAAACATCTTCCCTGCACATCTCTTTTCTTCCTAAGTTTAAATTCACTTGTGCTGTTTTTTTTTGTTTTGTTTTTTTCTCCTTTCCCACAGTGGCACAGGGGGTCAGAAAATAGGGACTGTGATAAGTTCATTGTGTTATATCTGCTAATCTTTCACCCTCAGCAGGAGGACTCCTCACATTCTTCCCCTGCTCCCTGCTCCAGTGTAGGGCCTTTTCCACAGGATACAGCTGTCCATGGACTTCTCCAGCACGAGTTTTTCCTGCAGTTTGCAGTTCTCCACGAACTGCCCCAGGGTGGGTCCCTTCTATGGTGTGCAGTCCTTCAGGAGCAGACTGCTCCAGTGTGAATCCTTCACAAGTCCTGCCAGCAAACCTGCTCCAGTGTGGGCTCCTCTCTCTGTGGTTCCACAAACCCTGCAAAAGCCTGCTCCAGGATGGGCTTCACATGGGCTCACAGCCTCCCTCAGGGATCCAGCTGCTCCCAGGGCTCCTCCCTGGGCTGCAGGGGCACAGCTGCTTCTCCTGCTCTGCCCATGGGCTGCAGGGGAATCTCTGCTCCAGCCACTGCAGCCCCTGCTCCCCCTCTTGCTCCTCTGCCCTTGGTGTCTGCAGAGCTGCTTCTGTCATGTATTCTCACTGCTGAAGTTGTCTTTTCTCTCCCCACTGCTTCCTAAATAGATGATTCCAAAGGTGTTTCCACCACTGCTGCAGGGCTCAGCCTTGGCCAGCCTGGGGCTGCCTTGGAGCCAGCTGGCATTGGCTCCATCAGCCATGGGGGACGCTTCTCCTAGAATCCACTCCTGTATGTGCCCCCAGGACCAAAACCTCACCATGCAAACCCATTACACAACAACATTTATACATAATATTGTAACAAATAATTTTTTAGCAGAATACTCACAAGAAAATTGTAGCAAGGTCTAATATTAAAACCAGAGAAAACAATCTAATTTTGACATCAAAAAAGCAAAAGATACGGCTGAATGTCCCACAAACAGAAATAGGATGTTGTATAGCACAGCAGCAGTACTGGATTTTTCTTTTTTGTTACTGTGAAAAAGTAATAGTTAATTTAACATTATCTAAAAGAAAATTGAATTCCTAGAAGCTACTCTCAGATAATCCCTTCTAGCAAAACAGTGAATTAGAGGGCTTTTACTACTCGGGTTTTTCACAGAAGTAATCTAGGAACCAGATTCAGTCCTTCAAGTACACTGCCAGACTAACCCTGCAACACAGAGTACTGCAAGCAAATTGTGTTCACAAAGAACATTGTTCACTTGCCAGGCACACACACCTTTCAACAGTTGCTGCTAAATATGGTTTACTTTAGTGAGGCTAGGAAGCTACTTTCAGATCTCAGTAACAGAATAGTGAATCTACATTATGAACCTCATTGGTATCTGGAAAAAAACCTGCCTATTAGTAGACTTCCTTCCTACCTCTTCTTTCCCCTTTCTCTCAAAAGCTTATTTTATTTGTACATCTGAAATGAAATTCAAGAGAGCTCCAATTTGCAATTATATAATTAGCCTTATTAATGGCCTACTTAGATGTGTTAGCAACTTGGAGTTTATTCTTGCATTCTTAGCTGGAAAGGAGTATGAAAAACCATTTGACAGATCATGCCCTACACTGCGAACAAATGCACAGATGCAAAAAGTAATCAAGCTTGACCATTATATTGAAGGGTGATAAGTCACCAGATTCTTAAGAACTTTATCCAGAGGAGTCAACTTCTTTCAGAGTGAATGGTATTTATATCTATGCTAGCTCAATCCTCTTGAACAAATGGGATCACATTGCTAAGCCTTTTAAGTGACTATCTATATGCAATGCTGACTGAAAGCCATCAGCCCACAACTCTTTTCTCCAGGCCTTGCAAATTAGACTTGAAAAGACTCAGAGAGGTTAAAGAGTGCAATATCATTACCATGAAATAGTGGTGAGGTCAGGTCCTTGGCTGCCCTGGAAAAGTGTGAAGGTGCAAGGGAAAGCTGCTAAGCCAAGGTGTGGAGGTGACAGGATTGATGTGGCTCATGACACAATAGTTACACAATTCTCAGCAGCTCTAGGTATGGCTGACCTGAGCTGGATCATCCACAGTAGCTGCTGAATGGTGGGTACCTAGCTGGAAATATACTCCTTTACACTACCATATAAATTAAATGGACCTTGCATTATTCCATGCCACTAAGGCCAGATGCCTATATCCAACCCTCTTGCAAACAAGATGTTTGCATCAAAATACCTTTTGGGAATATTCTTACCTCATACTGATTCCTTAAACATACCTTGGGTTAATGATAGTTGACTTAGAAATGTGGATAAGTGAATTCTATTGCCCAAGACACTTTTCTTGCATAATTCCATATACCAGTAAAAACAGCACCTCTATCCCTCATTTGTGGTGCTAAAGAACTCTTTCTCCCTCCCATCCTTTCTCCATGCAGTTAAATTTTAATTTACCATTTTTCAGGTCCTGAAATATTTCAACCCCAACCAGTAAAAAAATACCAGACAGCCACTTGATCACCTAGTTTAATGACACAGGAAAGGATGCAAATGATAGTGACAACAGTAATGATAAAAAAATTAGAATATACTAAACAGGTGATGTCCAGTGTGTTTCCTCCCCACTTTCCAACCAAACCAGTTCCCAAGCTGTGTTTTTTGTACAGCTTTCAACACAGTTAATTACTGAGTGTGGCACCAAATGATACAGAATCTCCCTTTGGCCAGTTGGTGTCACCTGTGCTGGCTGTGTCCCCTCCCAGCTGCTCACTGCTGGGGCACCAGAAGCTCAAAATCCCTGACTTGGTGTAAACATTACTTAGCAACACCTAAGAGCATCAGTGTGCTACCAGCATTATTCTCATACAAAATTCAAAACACAGCACCCTAACAACAAAATGGGAATAAAATTAGCTCTATAAATAAACAGGAATAAAATTACCAGACTCCTGCCTCCAGCCCCAGTGATGATGATTCCACCTCCTCTGATTTCACCAGACAGGTCTTCCTACATCATATGCCCACCACTGACCTCTGATGCTAATGTATGAAACCAAGCAGTGAAATACAGAACTCTGTCATCTAGAGACACTCACAAGCTGTCTGTATCTAGGAGGTGCAATTTAAGAAAAAATTGCCTATGAAGAGATTTGAATTGAATATAAAAGGCTGGTTTTCTTTCCCCAGTATGCTGTTTCCATCAAAATCACACAGCTTTGGGCTAAGTAGGTCAAAATATTCAGCAAAAATGCCATAAGAGCTACTTTTTGATGCCTTTTTTTTTTTTTTCCCAGCACATGGAGTTTTTCACCAGCAAAAGACAAGGATAATGCATTTGAGATGTTTATGATGGAACTTGTTTTCCCTTTATTGTTATCTTTCTCTTTCCCAAGCATTAATTGTACTTGGGAAGCATCTCTTCCTCTTAATTGTGAAATTTATCTTGCCTCAGCATAAGCACACACACAGATTTTTGGAGAGTAGGATTGAAAGCTATGAACAGACTTTTCTGCTTCCAGAAAATTAAACCAAAATTCATTACTAAGACCAATAAAGGGTGAGTTAGACAAGCACCAAGTTTTGAGAGCATGGGAGCCCACAGTGCTGAGTATTTCATCATCCCATATTTCAGAGGCCTGGGTTTATCAACTTGATAAATAAATTTAAATCTCATGGAATACTCACTAGTCACTTCCAGAGAGTTGTCAATAGGTTAGAGCAGAAACAGTATTTTCCTGATGTACAGTTTCAAAATTAAGCATCTTTATACCCCGATGTCGTTTTTATTCTTCAGAAATTTCCAAACAATCTATTTTCAAGCTATAAGATAGCAGATCTTTGGGGGCTGAGCAAGCTAAATGGGATTTAGGAGCTGTCCCTCCCTTGCTGAGAAACTGGGGAAAGGTGAGATCTTCCCCTAATGATTTTATCTTGGCATGAGTTTATCTTGAAGGTAATAGAAAATCCTTGGTTGATATCAATATTTTAAAATGTTGGAAAATCTCCAAGAGGAAAATAAGTTTCCCCATTGAACTTCCTACATAATCTACATACAAATTTTTACCTGCTGATTCAGATAATTTTTGTTTTTACAAACTTCAGAGGGATGAATTCCTCTAACAAACAGCTGTCTACATCAGCTTTGCAAAGCTGTCTTTCCCATTTCGCAGCACACCTCTGCCACAGCCACTTAACTTTGAGCCTGATTTCTTGTGTCCATAATCTTTTTTGTTGTGGATGGGGTTCTCGTTTGGGTTTTTGGTTTTGGTTTGTTTGCTTTTAGTTTTTTTTGGTGGTGGCTTTTTGTTTTGTTGGTTTTTTTTTTTGTTTGTTTTTTGTTAGGCTGATATTTATGCACTGAAACTCTAGGACTGATATGTTTAAATCAGGTCATGAAAAGTTTCCTCTGTTCTTCCCACAATTTCACTATATATTAACCTTTTAATAAACTCATAATTTTCATAGTATTTTACACAGCAAAGACAGAATCTATAGAGTTAACAAGTTGATTTAGCAATGCAAACTTTCAGTTTCTATTTATGTGCTAACTTTATATTTTGTATGTGGTAGGCTATTTGAACACAGTGTGTTTTTGTAAGTCAATTATAATGGCTTATACTTCTTGATAATACCTGAAAAAAAAGAATAGACAATCAGCCACAAAGTTGATGAGAATGAGGAAGCTTGAATCTTGTCAAATACTTTCTGCCATAAAAGAAATTGCGTGGAAACAATTAGACAATGCGTTAATAAGCAGATGGATGTTCTTTCCACTTTTTCTTTAAGAAGCTTAATGTGTTTGACAGTATGTGAAGAAAACCTTCTTCAAGACATGAATACATGGGTTACTACAGAACTGGCACTGAATACTTGTAAATGGGAGTGTTGTCACATTGCACTGCAGAAGAATTGCAGAAGAATCAACCAACAGTGGAAAACTTCTCTGTTTGTCCTGCACAGCCCACAACATTGCTTTTTCTGCAACTTTTCCATATGCAGAATTATGCAGTCCATTAAGTGCTACCCTTTTCAGAGACCTGATGTACATCTTTGTAGTTTGATTTATCTCAGTGAAACAGCTCAACTTTGTGTGGCAATGGCACCTTAACCAACAACATATATTAATGTTGTTTTCACTGCATTGTATCTGTTTCACAAATTGGTCCAATAGGTTAGAGAGCAAACACATTCTGCAATGTAACCACAAGAAACATTACCAAACTAGGAACACAGCTCAGAACTTCTGACATCTGCTTTCAGGTCCCCCAAAGGAGCTCTACAAGGCTAATTACTTGTAGAGTGTGGGTATGCTGTGATAAAAGATAGTAGAGAATACTCTACATTCTATGTATTATTCTAGTAAAAATTATTTATCTTCTTTCTACTAAATAAAATAAATCATCAAAATTATTGTCTTTTAACTTTGTCCAGAAAATGAAATTAATGGAAAAATTATCTAAAGCATCATACTCAAAACAGAACTGCAGTATTATTTTGTCTTCAGTTCTCCAAAAGTGATTCCAAAGTACTGTACTGTACCAGTAATAACTGTGGGTTTTTAAAGAAAACGAAAAAAAAAAGCCAGGAGAAAACAGTCATTACATAAAAAGAATCAATACTAGAAGAATGAGTTAAAAACTAGCCATGGAAACAGCTCTAGAGTTCAGAATATACCCCTTGAGGGGCACATTGGCTCCACTGGAAGATGCTTATCCCTGAGAAAGTCTTCAGCCTTCCTTACATGAGCTGGGTGAGAATGTAGCTGGGGCAGCAGTGGCTGCTGTTTGCTAGCTCTCGGTGCACTTACTTTTATCAACACACTGAGCCAGAAGAACCTGTAATATCATCTTGTAGTTCTAGTAACCAGGATGTTTAGATGGGCAACAGTCTTTCTTGAGAGTTGCTTCTCAAATTGTAAGATGAAAGTTAGCAGGTAAGGGAGAAGGAGAGAGCTCAAATACTCCAGACATTGTTTAGAAAGCAATCAAAGACTGCAGCTTTGCCTTGACACCACACATTCCTTCACACTTGTGTTTATCAGGGTTTTTAAATGCATTGTTGATGCACTCAAAGCAGCTGGGGTGAAAACCCTAAAGCAAAGAGTTTAGTTTACTCCTCCTCTGGAAGTTAGTACAATTGCTGTAAATGTCACTCTCTAGCCTAAACACCACAGTCTTAATTCTCTCCCATCCCCATTGTTTAAGCAAAGTTCAGCATCACAAATTCATCAGACATGAGTCTGCTGGAGTAGGGGAGGGGACTCAAGAAGGGATGTTAAAATAAATAATCCATTTGGGGTTTTTAGTGGGAGATCTCTGAACACAGTCCTAAATACTTGTCATTGTCTGTTAAGCATAGTTTCAAAGAGTACAAGGGACACATGAAAGCAAAGGGTCATTCTGTGTCATTTTTCTCCATTACATATGCACTTTAGCAATGTGGGTAACAAGCTAAATTGTGCTGACCTTTATCAGAGACAGGGTGTAACTGCTGAAGGAGAAGTGACATTGCTGCATGCCATGTTTTCATTTGCTGCTGCACTTTCCAGGCTTCCTGATACCACATAACCACACTAATGAGCACATCAGCCCAACACAGTTACTCACAAATCCCTTTTGAATCATTCTATCAGCTCCAATTGCAGGGGAGAATACAAATGCCAATCCCAGACCTCCAGCTGGAAAGCATGCAGGAAATTAGACATGTTCTAATTTAGAAGCCCCTCAACTATGGATCATCAAAACAAGAAAGTCTTCTACTAATTGTATTCCATGCCATCATGACACTTTAACCTTGTTAGACTGCACTGTCATGACATGACAACATGCTCAGCAGGCTTCACAATTGTCCCACATCAATATAATAAAGTTGAAAGATGCCCACTTAACAGTCTTCCAATTTGCTTACAAAGAGAAGGATGAAATTGAAGCCATTAATTCCTTGGTTCTTCTTGGGAGCAGTTCTACCACTTTTAAAACTCATGCCAGAGTTTGCTGGAAGTAGTTATAGGAGGGGGTAGATAAAGGTGAATTCAAAGTCCATTCACAACAGCTAAGAAATATCGACCTACCCTCAGGTAAGAACTCCCTAACATGGCAGCACTAGATGTGACTCTCTCACATATTCATTTTCCTCAATAGGCCAATACAAAACTCAACAACCCTGCAATTTCTCCTTCATTTTCTCACTGACAGTCTAAGTCTCTGAGCAGATACTGTATTCTCTCTCTTTCCTGCATAATTTGCAGAGACCATTTTAACACTGCTAAAAAATGTTGTCTTTTTCTGCTAAATTCTGGTAAGCTAATATCTTGATATTTACACCTAATAGTAATTATATCTCAATCCTCTTATGTAATCCTCTTATGATCATCTCCAGCAACTCCACTGCTGTTTCCTGTCCCTGTTACAGCTTCTCTCCCGAGCTTTGACTTTAATTGTGACCATCAAACTTGCTGTAGGATTCTGCTCTGAGGAAAGATGGCAATTGGCACTGGAAAGAAGAAGCCTCTTAACATCAGTCACCCAGGAAGCTCTGCTGACTACCATTTAACCAAGTTTCAGGTGCAAACCCAAACCAGCAGGAGTTTTTTATCCTGGTAAACATGTGAAATCTGCTTTCTCCTTCCACCTGGACCAGTCAAAGGACAAACAGCACAGAGAACACATGGCTTGTCCTTGACCACTGAACACCAATTCAAGTGTACAGTGACACACACAAATGCTGCTGCTGTTGGGAGGTGTTCTGGATCCAAACAATGCAATAGAGCCAGTCCTCAGTAGTTAATAATTTCAGGTAGCTGCAAAAGACTCAATTCTAGTCTAGTGCACACCTAACCTTTGAGCCAACAGAGACTTTTACTGCCCTTGATGGAACAGCTGTTCATAAGTTGGAAACTTAGGTAGCTATTCAAAAGCCTTGCTGTGTTTCAGCCACAAACTTTTACTGTATAATAAGTAAACAGTATAGTTCCATTCACACCTAATTAATCATCCCAGTGTATGTTGACACCTGACACCAACTGGAAAAAAAACAACAAAAACCACATGAATCATCAGGAAAAAAATAAACCAGAACAACACCAAGGGCTTGTTTTGCTGATGCTTTACTCATGGCAAGATCAGTTTGCTGGTAGTATGTTATTAGAAAAATATTTTCATTATTTGTTTACAGAGCCTGTGTTGAAAGGGTTATCTCACTTTTCTCAGCTCAATGTTTAATTTTAGATATAAAAAAATCTGCTGTCATTAGTCTATCTGTGAGTTATTTATTCATAGAGCTAGCACTACAGGAAATACAGTGATGAAATCTTTCCTACATCCACCTTCTAGAGATTCACATTTATCTCACAGATTGCAACAGATAAGAGAGTTAGTCAGTAAACCAAAGAAATTCTAAATCCTCACTTTTCTGAGCTTTTGGATGGAACATTGAAATGGAGGTTAGGACAGCACCCAACTCTCCTTTTAGGAGATAAAAAAAGGTGGCAAATTTACCTCTCTTAAAGTTTGTTTGATTTAACATTGAGAGCTTGAACACTTTCTAAGCCCAGAGGCCATGGAGAAAGGAGGCAAGCAAAATCCCAGCACACTACCAGGGTGAATTAAGTTTAGGCTATAAACCCTAAATCAGTGGACAAAACTAGATTAAAATATAAATGCATTTTTCTAAGAGGTCACAAGGTCAGATGTCAGGAAATTGGACAAATAAATAGAGGTGAATCTGAGAAAAGTGATAGGTAAAAAAACTAAGGCATTTTTAAATAAAAATGATAATGAGCAGCAGCTTATATAACTCTAGGAATAATAAATAAAAAGGTAATCTGACAATACATTTCTGTAGTTATTGAATAAAAGACTTCAGAAAAAACTTTCCAGTAAGATATCGAGGAAGTATCAGCTCTGGCCAAGGAGAGTTGAAACAGAAAGGGAGAAGTTATTCTGAAACCAAACAAGTCTTGAAATCAAACTTACATATTGAAAGGACACAAATGGGGCAAATTCACAGAGGTTCCACAGAGATGTCCCTTGTGAAGGAGGTGGTGATTTGTGTTACATGTACAAGGCTGATTGCTGTGTCTGCAGCTCCCTCAGAAGCTCAAACTGGACATTAAGGGCTAAACAAAGACTAAACTTTTCTGTGCTAGCAGAGATGACTCACAGAACCACAGAATAGATGAGGATGGAAGGGATCTCTGGAGCTCATCTAGTCCAACCCCCTGCTCAAGCAGGGTGACCCAGGGCCAGCTGCTCAGGACTGTGTCCAGCTGGAACCTCTCCAAAAAGTCTCTGGGCAACCTCCATCAGATCATATTTGTCAAAGAACATCCAGTGCCTCATCACCCTCTGAATAAAGAATTTCTTCCTCATATCTAATCTAAGCTATCTAATCTAAGTTGGAGAATTTTAAAATCTGTATCTGGCTGATAAACATAGTTTTCCTACAGCTAAGCTTCTGGTTGTAGAAAAAATATTTATCCTTCAATTATCAAAAATTGGATTTTTGTTCATCCACAGTGCAACTATATTTTGATTCCCATAATATTTCATTCATTAGTATTTCCCATAAGCTGTTATCATTAGTAACTTTATGTCTATCCCTAAACTTTTAATTTGTACTGTCTTTGAAGATCTGTTGGGATAAATCAATAAGCCTAAATCTTGGACATAAAAGATTTTGCAAGGATTTTTGTAATTGAATATTGCTATGACATCAGAAAAATGTATGACCTGGGCAAAAATGGAAATATCTGTGAGTTATGTACAATTCTTCACGTATTGGAATAAAATCTGTGAGTTATGTACAATTCTTCACGTATTGGAATAAAAAAAATGGTCTTTTCAAGTTTTGCAAAACATTTTTAAAATAGTCCAACCAGTTGATTTTTAAGATTGCAGCAAAACTTTTCCTTGTTGCTGTAGAGATTGAAATGGGCATAGATATAAAAGCTAAACCATTTCCATAAATATTTCAAATACTAGATAAGGTAAGGACCTGTCAGCATTTCTGTAGCAAATCATTATTTTCAGAGACTGTGACTCAAAATGGGAAAAAGCAAGACTTCTCTTTGGACTCCAAATCGTCTTAAAATTAAGGGTGGCTCATCCAGTCTGACAGAAAATTACTTCTTGCAACTGTGAAAAAATGCAAAACTAATGTATGACTTCCTATCTCCAGCCCTCCTTGCAGAAACTATGGATCTTAAAAGTGTGGCTGTTTCTGTAAACTATATTCCTGTACCTTAACTGGATCTTTTTAATTTGAAGTGGAAACTTTGTTTTTCCAAGTGTCCATAATACAGATTAGCAGTTTTGCATATGAACTAGTACAGATTAAAGGAGGAGAAATATTCACATCAGGCTTGCTGTGTGTTCATTCTTTCTTATTAACAAAAAAATTAACAAGAATTTGAGAAGGTGGAGTGTGTTTTACCTCTGCCAGCCAAGTAATTCTGCAGGAGTCTGTCTGTCTCTTTAACCCTTCTTTTAAAGTGATTTTGTTATACTGGAGTGCTTATGCTATTATATAGCTGTGGAATCTACAAATAACAGCAGCTGCCTGACAAACAAAGCATCTAGACCCAAGAAGCTCCTTTCACAGCATCAGCTCACAGACATGAAATTCTGGAGGGAATTTATTTATAAGGTGTGAATTTTTATGAATGACAACAGTAAACATATGTATGAATAGAGTTAGTATAAAGCAGAGTGATTGCCATTTCACTTCTCATTTTTCTACACCCTAAAATTACCATAATGCAAGGAATTTGTAATTTTCAGGAACTGATTCAAAACCTTGATGAACTTCATTTAGCAGGACATGGCAGCAAGACAAAGCAATTATCTCAGGTGTTTGCAAAACATTCCTAAGCATCCATCTCTTGTTACACTTTCCAAATGTCTGGAACAGCACCTCAGAGGAGGCTCCAACCTGTTTCTCTGTTGTGATATTGTCTACAACGAAGTAAAACACAGGTAATAGCTCCATTGGATTTAATATCTTCATACTGCACTTTGGATTGTACCTTCTCCTTTTAGGCATTGTCATGCCTAGGTAATGATATAAAAGAGAAAACACTTCAAAGCTTAAAAAAACCTCAATGTCTCAAATGTTCAGTAGGTATTGAGAATCATGAATACACCATGCAGAATTGTGGAGAGTATTGTTCAAACTTGGTTAGCTGAGAGAGGACATAGTCAAGCAGAGTTACTGCAGATGGTCTAAGTAGAGCAAAGGCTAGCCCAGGGACAAAGGTCCTTGGGACAAGGGGGTTGTGCTGACAATGCTTATCGCAGCAAGAAAAAACAGAACTAAAACAGAACTAAAAACCGCAGACATATAACAGCAAACCACAGAAATATAGAAGTAGTTAAAAACAGAATATTGCAAAAACTAACTTATGCAAGATGAAGATAACCAATAATGAGCTTGGCTTTTGTAATATGTATGAAGCTAATTAAGAAGTGTATAAAAACAGAACTGTTTTATCAATAAATTGGAGTCTTGCTGATAACCACCTGGTGTCCGCAATCTCACTTTCACCGACACAGAATGGTGAGAAAGCATTTACTTGGTAATAAAAATATTTAACACCTTCTTCCACTCCCCACCTCAGGTGTCTCAACAATCACCAATCTCACACAGCAGTTGTTTAGCACAACTTTCTGCTTCAGCTAAAACATGGGCAAAAGTTCACTAAGTGGAACTGAAATACACCTTTGCTTTGATAAAGAAGTAAGCAATTGTATTAGAGACTCTAGATTTCCACATTTGAAATACTGAACTTTACCTCAGTGATACCTGATCAAAAAGGCCAATGCCCAGGATTTCACTACCATTTGTCAGTCTCCAAAGCACCAGTAACTGTGAGCAGCATTACCACAGCACATGCAATTACACACATAAAAGTCACTCCCTGACTTTTTACCATCTCTACTTGAGAGCTCCATTTTGTGGGACTTGTTATTCCAAATGTTAAGTGATAGAGCTCAATTGTATGTGAACCTCCTCAAGACAGCCTCAAATCCATCTGGGATTGGCAGCATTTCCCTCTTCTCTATAAGTAAAAGAACTGAGAAAATTAGTAAAAGGTAATAGTCTTAGCATGCTGTTTCACATAAATTAATATGTCTTTTAAGATGTGGTCAAAGACATGTAGCAAAAGGTTGATACTTCAACCTTTTATTTTATAATACTGATACTCAACTTCAAAAAGCAAACTCCAATATCTCTGCAGGAGAAAATCATTATTTGAGATCTCCTTCAAAATTTTACAAAGCTACATGCTGCTTTGCAGAAACAAGTACCATTATTCTACATGGCATGCCCAGCTACACACCCTGTGAAAGCACAAAGTTACATTTCAGCCTTTTTCTAATGTGTTTGAAAGGAACAGCACAATGCTCTGTATGGACCTAGTAACCTTATTAATGATATTTGACACTTTCTCAGCATAAGCCTTTGTTGTAGCTGGTTATAACTTTTCATGTTTTAAATATTGAGGTTGAACTTTATACTTACATTTAGAGATAAAAATACTGTGCCATTTTCCCACAACCAAAAGACTCATTAATTTTCTTTTATCCAACCTGAATCCTCTTTTTCTTCTAAGACAAGCTACTATCTCCAGGGTTTAGGACAATGGCTTAAGACCTGTGGATTTTATGTCTACAGTTGTTAGCTGTCATCCTTGTCACCTCTGTAGCAAGAGAAGAAAAAAGCTAAATCTCTGAAAATTTCTATTTCAAATCTGCAGAAGTTCCTTAGTATAGGTAGGATCTCTTTTTTCAGGAGTTTTTGTGTGCTTTTAACTGTAATTCTGTTTCTCTTCCCCTGAAAAGTTTTAGGACAGCACAATGTCAGCATTTTGTTAAATTGGATGTCCCCCATTCTGTTAACACGATGGCCATTTGAGAATGAATAAGGATTATGTATCAAGAGACTGCTGCTTGTACATATTCTGGATACTTGTCAACTGCTTTAGAAGGTCTGAAGTCAAGGTTGCAGGAAGATGCTTAAAAAATTAGAGATCATTTAGTGCATAGGCTACTTAAACAATTCAGTAAACCCTCCAACACTTCTGCTTAATGGTAGCAAATTAGTGAAAACAAATTTGTCACAGGTTACCCTCATGGTTATTTGAGGTACCTGGGAATGCTTTTACATCAATTCTGTAATTGAAACTTTTGAAGAAGGGTTTGACTGTACAAATCATCCTGTATGCTAAATAGCTTGAAGATTCCTGTCCTCAGCTGACTGCCCAAACTTAGCAGATCCTTGGCTTTGGCTTCTTGGGCCCATAAAAAGGGATATTAATAGCAGCCAGCCTCAGCTAGGAGTTAAATCCATGAATGTTTGCAGAACAAGTTCCTCAACAAATTAATAATTTTGAATTCAATACAAGGATCAAGGAGGTGGAGATGTGAAAGCAATATTAAATAAAACATTAATCGAACAAAGCTGAGGTCTTAAGGGGAAAAAAATGCCACAATCTATAATTACATAATTGCATGTTTTATTATAACAAACAGGCAAAGGTGGTGAATTAGGGTCACTGAAGCAAACTTAATTCTGTCACTTCCCAATTTCAACATATTTGACTTTGCAACCTCCAAGTTCTTTTAGTGTAGGATTTTTGGATACAGCACAGTATATTTTTTGTAAGACAGCCAAAATCAGCTGGGTCAATAAACAAAGAACCCTTGCATACCACAAATATACCAAAATCTGCCTTTTTATCTAGTTCAAAAAAAGACAGTAAGTTTGTAAGTGTTTGTTTTGGAGGTTGGAATTCACTTGTTTCCAGTAGCTATCAGTGTCAAAGTATGTCAAATCCCTCTGTTCTGTAATTTCCACCAAAAAAAAAATTAAAAAAAAAAATTAAAAAAAAAAAAAAAAAAAATTACTCAAAGAAAACTTTCTGGACAGTGTGAAAAGATTCAATGAGCATGAGAATCTCACTAAGGTCAGAAAAAACTTCTACAAAGTGACTGGGCTGACTGAAGTGAGGCTTCTGTGTTTTTAAGGGAGATACAGCTCCCTAGTAGGGTACTGAATGAGAGGGAGGAAGACTAGAGAGTAAAAAAAGATGAAGGAAAAGGCTGTTTCTGTGTGGTTAGAGCAAAAGACAAGGAACTAAAGAGGCATCCAATTAAGAGCAGAAGCTGTCCAAATTGCAATATCTTACTTACACAAATATGTTTAGCTATTTTCAGAGCTGAATTTTACCTATTTAAGGATACACTTTTACCCTACTGGAGTGGTTTCAGGACTTGATGCAGTTATGCAGCAATACATTGCCCTTTATGTGCCACTTTCCTCGAATTTATGAGTCAGTTGACACTGTTCCTAACATCCATTTCAGGATGCTTTGGTTAATGATGGGTTAAGAGGGACATGCCCAACATGTTTTAAAAGCTGGGCAGCTTGGTGCCAGATCAGCTTCAGAGATAGGCAGGAAGAAAAAGAATCTGGAGAAGGAGACCTCCTAAAAATTTACTCTGTAACAGACTATAAAACTTTATGGAATAACTGGCATGTTCCTAAGGCACACATATTGATTTGGACAAAACAACATAGCTGATGTGGCTCCTTGAAGCAAAGAAAACTTGGCCACAGCTACTATACACATTATGGAGATAACTTATGCTCTGGCCTACAACATAAATGGAACTACTTTACATCACCTTATCAGCTATTATATTTTAAAGTCTAGGAACTGAAATGCAAAAGCCACTCAAAGCAACGCTTAAATATGAACAACTAGGCTTTAAATTAGTTCAGTATTTAAGCACATGCACCAGCACTTACATTAAAGTTGTTCAATTGAAGTGTTACTTGTTGCACTAGTATCATAAATCAACAGGAGTCAGAACATGCAAAATTTTATGTTCTAGTAGTGACAGGATTTTGGCACTCATAGGACTTTCTATTCCTGTTTTCTCATTAAACATATTGCTTAATATGTATAAGGATGCTTAGACAAAACTATTACTTGTCAAACTGATATAATCATTCACTATCACTAATGCTTTCTACACTTGCATGCAAATTTTCCTTTTAAAAAACATTCTTTAAATAATTGCATCTTAAGATTTCTGAGTTTTCTTGCACATTGGCAAGAAACCACACATATTCTTAGACACTATCACATTTAGTATTCCTAAAATCTCTTTTTTTGCTTGTAGTGGATCTGCATTCTTAATTTAATTTGTTATTGGATGAGGACCACGCACAGCACATTTTTATCCTAAAGGATCCCAAAACTAAATGGAAACTAAGTGATCTGCAAATCAGTAGGAGTATTTTGATAATCACTGAAATGCAATCAGCTGTGTCTTGAATTGCAGCCATTGTTTAGCAGTACATGCCTTCCACTTCACAGCTTGTAGCAAGTGCTGAAAAATTGTACCTTCCCTAATAACCAAAGATGCCATGGAAAATTAAGTAGGTAATATGTCATTAACAGATCTGGAGTTCAGCCAAGACACAGAAGCTGATTTCATTACTTTTCTGCTGAGTTCCAAAGAATACCAAATGACTTGAGGAGATCCTCAGTTTTCTGTCTTACTCAAAGGACACACACCACACCAGGCTGATTTCAATTGTGTTTTTTCTATTTATACATAGAAAAAATAAAATAAAATTATCCAGTCTTTATTTGGCATAACAATCCAAAAATTTTGGAACATAGCTTTAAAGACGCCAAGTAGATATAGTTGCCCAAATCTTATCCAAGAATACCAAAATACCAAAATTCCCTGTGAGGTTATAGATTATCCCATCTCCAGCACATGATGTACACCCTTGTGTTGCAGAGTTCTAAGTTTTCTTTCAAGACTGAAATAAATATTAATAATAATAAATTTGTGTCAAAACTTGTGAATAGAATAAAACATCTGCCTAACAAGGCTCTTTTTAATTCACTGCATTTAAGAGCCTCAGGTTATTAAATAGCCATTCTCTAAGGTTTTCTGCATCTCAGCAGTAAATTCCAGAATGGAGACTCATAGCTGCTCCAAGATTAAAGGTAAATTCTCTTCAGCAGGGAAGACTGGTGTTCTACACAGAACAGGGGGGAACAGTAAACACAATATTTCCATCACAAGAGAAGTGTATAACTTCTTAACAAGCTATTGTTGAATTTCCTCAACCAAGCATGCTTTTAGTATTCCATAGAGACAGGAAGGGATCTGTACTCAATAACCATTTTATTCACACTCTTACACTCCTATTCACCTTTCTGAGCAAGAAAGCTTCCAGTACAAATGCACTTCAATATTCCAAGACCACTGCCTCCAACATTTCTGAGATCCAAACCAGAAGAAAACAATTTGTCAAAATGTATCACAGCCTGGAAATGGAATACAAAGGACAACAAAATGCAGGTGAACAAGGAAAGAATGCTAACAACTCTGGAAAACTTGATCATGGTATCTGGAGAGAATATTTTTCTGTTTGAATCACAAGCCTCCTAGGGAAGACTATTTATACTGAGAGATACTCTGGCCAACAAGAAAAGTACAGTCATGCATGGGGAGAAATCCCAGAATTAATACACTTATTGTTGTATGTGCAAAGGACAGCCCAGCATCACCCAAAGTTAAAGAATCTGGAGCACCCATATGCACCATCTCCTGAGAGAAACAGCAGGAATTGTCTTGATTGAGTGCTTAAAAAGGGAAAGCTTTGCCTTCTGGTGGTTTCAATAGGAGCAGTGATGGAAGAACCCTATAAGTCTTAAAGGAATTGCATGAAACTAAGACTAAGGCCTTAAAGACAGTGAACAATTTTTGTACTGTCTACAAGCTAAATGCAGCTTTAATTCCTTATTATTTTAACAATTAATTCTGGCAATTTTCCTATTAGATATTATTATTGTTGTTTTGCAGAGGGAAAAATGGAAGAGCTAACTGAAGCTTCTCCTATAAACACAAAAAAAGCTAAGAAATTAGATCTCCAAAGCAGATAGCTTTGAATCACTGAATTATTTTTCCATACATCTCCATTTTCTACAGACACAGGCTTGCAGAAGGGAACAGACACATTCCTGGCCTTCAGAGTTGCAGGACGAGCTAGAGCTGTAAACATAATGCACACATGGGCTGAAGCCAGGATTTTGGATGCAAGCTCTGATGCCAGATCTGGGTTCAAATGACACTGATCTCCAGATTAAAACCAATAAACACTCAAATCTGTAGTCATAACTACCCAGATGGTGCTGCCCATATGTTTTTGTGGCATACACAGGGGAAAAATCCAATAATTTAATTTGCACTTTTTCCTCTTCATTGATATGATAATTAAATTCCCTGAGAACATACTCAGCAGCTTATAGGAGAAGGAAACATTCAGAACTTGGTAGCATTGACTTATTTAACAAGCAAGGCAAGTGAGAACTGCTAGAATTTATAGAATTTACATGATGACAGAGCAAATCTTAAACACAGCATGTTAACTCCTAGACATGCTGTAAAGACTAAGGAGACAGGATGAACTCTTGTATATGGCACTTCATTTCTAGATCACTGGGCTAGATTATTGAATGAGCCCAAGGTGACAGAATTATTTTTGCTACTTACTTACAGGGAAGCAAAGCTTTTTGTAAGAGTTCAGACACTGAAATAAGGAGGACAGTTTTTCTTCCAGCTTTATTGCTTACATTTAAAACAATGCATCCATTAAATAAGTATTTTCACACTTGATCAGTGCAAGGGGTTCATTATTTTCTGGCTCTGTAATTATGTAGATTTCTAGCAAGTGTTCCCTTCCTCTGAACACTAGACCCAAGTGCTGCTTTTGGTATTTGCTTGATGCTCAGAATGTGGTAATGGCACTTGGAAGAAAGTTTTTTATGGTGATATCTGAAAATTATGTCTCACTTTCCATGCATTTATGTGAAAACCATACTCAATAGGCATTTATCTTTCTTTTCCCACTTCAGGTTAAAAGCTTCAAATGAAAGCTAGCCATCCTAATATGTTTAACACATGTCAAATGTCCCTATGGTTAAAAAAATATGCCTATGAAGAATACAGATTTATTAACTATAAAAATAAAAGAAAGGAAATCTATCTCTGCAAGACTTGCCAAATCTTGAATCTCATTCAATCTGATTTTTTTGTCTGATGCAAAGCCAATTTGTATATATTTATAGACTTATGTTGGCTTGCACAATAGTATATGACCATTAACATAATATACAGTAGGGTATAGGGGGTGTTTCTTACATATCTAATCTTGCCTAAAAGTTTTATATACTGTTTGGGAAACTTTAGTTTTGAATAACTCCTCCAAAATGTATTCTTCCTGTTTAATTTGTTATTATATTTGATGGGCATTTTCTAAGGAGTTCCAGTTTACCACAATTCTAGCATCTTTGTGCATTGTTTGCCATTGAGAAAACAAATAAACCATGATGTTCCATATGTGTTAGATGTCTTTTATTTAAGTCTTTCAATTAATATGTCCACAAAGAATCAATCAACATATAAGATGTGTCACTGGCTAAAGCCCGTATTGAGCTTTTTTTTTTTTTTTTTTTTTTTTTGGTAACCCTAAAGCACTGTGTTTTCTCATGCCTTTTTCTTTTCTACTATCAGCTTGCCAATGAGTCTGTAAAACCTGTAAAGGTTGACTAAGATGCAGGAAGGAGATGTACAAAAGCACATTTGGGAAGAGAACATTTGGAGTAACAAGTGTGTGAGGAGTCTGCAATGTTGGCCTTAGGAGAATAACTTAAGAGTGCTAAAATCAAAGGTGATTTTTGTCCTCTACTCTTCTGTTTTCTTCTCTTTTATACCTCATGTGGAGTGCCCAGGGTGGTTTTTTTTTCTGTTTAACTGTTTTACTTCATCAGAAAATGTGGTTCCCCCCCCAAAAATATTCCTGTGAGGAATCAATTTGAGCAAATTCCTTCAAATAATTTCTTAGGTCAAGGGCAATTATATATAAAAATATAAATATAAATATAAATATAAATATAAATATAAATATAAATATAAATATAAATATAAATATAAATATAAATATAAATATATAAAGATAAAATATAGATATATAAATATATAACTATAACTATAACTATATATATATATATTTTTATTTTTTTTTTTTTTTTTTTTTTTTGTCGCCAGCACCAGAGGAAAAGACAGCTAATGTCTTGGACACCAGAGCAAACAGACAAGTTCTGATAGGCTCAGGTTTAATTCCCTAACCTACCTCGTTATTTCAAGTTCTGCTCCTTTGCCTTCCTCTCTGTCACTGCTTCTTATATTCCTTATTGCATCACCTGTGATATAAAAAACCCTAACATTTATTTTAGAGAATGATTGGAAGCATTTTAGGAAATTATGAAATACTGAAAACAGATGAAAAAGTCATTAAAAGTATGAATAATCATGACTCTGTGCATTCCCAAATACTAATATCTTTATGGCAATGACATATCTTGCATTAAATAAAGTATGAATATATACTCAATGGGTTCCCAATCTCAGTTTGATGTCTAAATGTGAATTATAACATTAATCTGCATGCAATGAATAGTCAAGACAGCTTTTGGATATATTGTTTTCCAAGCAAAAAATTAGAAGTGCTGCTGCTTTGTGCCTTTTATTTCAAAAATCTTTTGATAAACTAAGTCTCATGGATATCAGAGCAAAAGCTAGATGTAGAAGCCAACCCAAAACATTTGACACAAAAAACCAGAATAGACCACAAGTTAAGAAAAAGAACTGTAGGGCATTGAAAATTAAGACACTAAACTGGACAATTAACATGAAGAATAAGTTGTAGATCCTCATCAGCAAAGACTTTGGAATGTTCTTGACTGAAGGTCATTATTTACTGCCAAAGATTCAATTCAATTTCAGCAAAATCACACAAAGCTAACAAAACCTGAGGCCACAGCTGCCTGAAAAGAGAATCATTATTATCTTGTACTTTAATTAAAGGGAAGAATGGTAAGGTTGTTAAATACTGCATTAGTAATCTCAATTTTCTTCTGGAATCTGATGCAACTCCTGGAGTGTAAATCTGGTTTGAAAATGGTTAATATGGAAAGTAGAAGATGTAAAGCATGAATCATTCTTAAGTAACTGGGTATATACAAATTAGTTGTTTCATAAACACTTTTTAGAATAAGAGGATCACCAAGGTTGGTGTTTAAGATCAAGTTTAAGATCATCAAGGCCAACCATTAACCCATCATGACCTCTGTGACATTTAAAACCACTGAGTGAAACTGCTCAGTGCCAGACCCACACACTTCTTAAACACCTCTAGGGATGGTGAGTTCACAACCTCCCTAGGCAACATATTCCAATGCCTGACCCCCATAATAGTGAAAATTTTTTCTGGTATCTAATCTGAATGCCCCTCATCTTAAGATAATTTCAGTCCTCTCACTGGAGATGCTTCCATGAGTTTCTGTCTCACAAGTCTTTTTTTTTTTGATGAATTTTTACATAATGATGAAGTTTTTTTCTGAAATATGTTGCTTCAGTTTACAAAATTTCCAAGTAAAAACTACAATGCAAAACAAAATGCCAGCTGTGATGATTTTGGATGCTTGAGTCTCATTTAAGAAAGCTAGTCCAAAGTTTGATAAAGATATCTCTTGCAGCTGGATCAGCCTCCAGGTTTTTTTAATTTTAAGGTGACTTCCTGAAACTCAGAGACTAGCTAGGATTTGCAAATGTAATTTAAGATGGTCCCAAGTTTATTGCAACTAAATTTACAGAGTGAATTGTAGCAAGATTGTAGAAACCTACTGAATTTAGGAATGCAGCCTAGAAGCACATCTCTCTTTAGAGGTGAACTCACATTTAAAAAGACTCCTGGCTCTCCATTCAGACACCTCAACAGGTGTTGAATTATACATAAATAAATATGTATCTTTGAGATTTTGTCTGATCTCTGCTACATAGCTTTGGAAATACAGATTTGCTAGGCACAAGAGGGGCTTGCAGTGCATTTGCTAAACAAAACTGGAAAATTGCAAGGTAAGGTAGAATGTTTGAAGATTGATTATCCTCAATTTTTGCTTCCTAAGGAAATCTCTGATTAATTGCTATATGTTATTTAGCATAATTTGTCCAAATGCAAATGCCAGATCTCTGCAATGGCCTACATATTTTAAGTATAAAAGCAGTGTATGAAACATCATTTCTGAGTACAGAGGTGGTTAAGGTCTCCAGTTGGAAACACTTACTGATAAGAGAAAAACTTCAAAACCAAAAGACAGTTGAGCACAGTATACTGGAGTGAGGGAAAGCAGCTATTAAAAACAAGATTGAGAGCAATAATTAACTATGTATGTAATTTCAGTATTATTTATACTAAAGGTAGATTGCAGTACACTCTTAAAATTATACTTTCCCCTTCAGCTGGGCAGTACATGGGAGAAACTACAGCTTGTAAAGTTTGGGTTATTTCAGGGCAGGACTGTTTTTGTTTTGAATAGGCAATATTAATCATAAACCTCCAAGATTTCTATATTCAGTAATGATATTCAGAATCCACAGACCAAAGTGAAATATGATTAATTGTAAGAAAACTGAAATGCTTCAACTTACTGTACAAAAAGAATGTATCTTTTTACTTTCCTTTTGCAATGTTGCATTTTTTTAATGCAAAAGCATCCTGTGTAAATAGATCCTGGTGTTGTTTTATTGCACCTTGAGACCTATTGCCTAATAGCATTATGTGTGTAGGCCTGCATAATCAAAGGCATACAGAAATTAGAGTGTCAGAAGCTGAACTATTTTACCACTTTCTTCCAAAACTAACTCACACCAAAGAAAATGGTCTAAAAACTCTGTTGAGTAATTAAAAGTTCCAGCAATTCCATCAACATTTTCTATTGCATCATAACTTTGTATTTCATATTCTTTGGAAAAGTAGTCAATCCCTAATTTTTTTTAGATGGATTTTAATGGTTGTGGTGAGCACCTGGGAGCACTTGGTTAACAGTCTTGGCTCAGCTGAAGTCAATGGGAAAGTTCCTTTCATTCAGTAGTTTAGGATTGTACTCACTATTTGTAAGCAAATGATGTTCAGATTATTTCATGACACTGCCACAAATCTATTAATTCTGCTTTTTAATGGGCTGTTATGTGTGCTTCTGCTCTGGGACACAAAGAGCAGGGAGCAGCATCATGAGGAAGGCAGGAGAGGGGAAGGAAGATCATTTTGGGGGGCAAATGAATGGGTTGGAGTGGTTTGTGCAGGATTGTCCCCAGTGGGAGGGACCTCATGCTGGAGCAGGGAGAGAGTGTATGGAGTCCTCCCTCTGTGGACAAAAGAGCAGCAGAGACAATGTGTGATGAACTGATCACACACTTGCATTCCTCATCTGTCAAGAAACTTTCTGTAGATCCTTCTGAAAGGATCACTTCCCATGGGTCTCAGGAGGCCCTGTTCTGCAAGCCCTTACCTCAGCACAGTGCCTTTGACACCCAGATAGTTCTGTGTGGGCATCACACCACTGAGATTTCGATCAGGGAACAGGTAAATCTATAAGGAACCTTTGAAAAACCTCCCAGGCACTTCCAGCACATATAACTGAGACACAGGACAGATTTATTTAACATACTTGAAAATATGAAAGCTTTATTTCAGTCAAAAAAGTTGCAATAGCAATTTAAAAATTGAATAAATCTCATGCCCCGGAATGTTTATTGCTGAATTATCCCTTTAGGATTTTGCTGGATCCTGCTGTGTCATTTCTCTCTCTGAGAAGCAATTTCTTAAAGATTTCACTGTTACCTTCTTGCTGTAACAAAGATATGTTTACTTTTTGCAACTTGAAAAATGTATGTATGTGCCGAACCTCTACACATGTAGTGTTTTTCTTCTGGGGAAGAGATTTGGAGTAGAAAGAAGGAACTCAGTGCTTTCTTCCTAGCATAAAATATTTACAGACTGGTTCTGTGAAGAGCAACAGCCTTTCTCTAGGAAAGAGAAGTGCTGTTTTTTGGTGCTTTCTCAAAATCTGTCCAGAGGTCTTGCTTTTTAGCTCAAACTGCTGTACTTGCAGCACCTGGGGGATCTGAGCCTGTGCCCCTTTCTTTCCTTGCTGTTGCTGTTTGTTGTGCCCTGCAGCCTGTCTGTCCCACCACAGAGGGGGAGCCTGGTCACACTCCTGCACAGGACCCGTGTTTGAAGGCACAAGTGCTTCCCAGTGGGATCCTTCAGGTGGATCCCAGAGGATTGCTCAGATGGACAGGCACCTCTGGACATCCCTTGTTCAACACCTGGCTCTGGGTCAGCTGCAGCAGGTGGTGAGTTTTGAATGTATCTCCACAGATAGAGATTGCCTCTCTGGACAACCTGTACCAGTGTTTTTCCATTGTCATAGTAAATTATTTTCTTCTTATTCTTAAATGCCTGGGAACCAGAGGCAAGAACCTGGCTCCACTTAAGTATTTTACATTTTACATACATTGATGAATTCTCCCCTGAGCTTTCTCTTCTACAGGTTGAACAGTCCCATTCTCTCAGCCTCTCCTCACAGGATATGCTCCAGACACTTAACCATTTCAGCATCCCTTTGCTCCCTTCTGTCCATGTCTCCTGTACTCCCCATGGCAGTCCCAGGAATGGTGGCATCAGGTGGGGCTGACCCACACATGGACCAGCACAGACCCACCAGGAGCTGCCTCACTGACAGCCCCTGGTGAGAGGTGCTAGACCAATCCCTTCTCCTGGCTTATTTCCCTGGAGCAGCAGCCAGGGCAAGGATCCCACACACTATGCCTCTGATGAGTGCAAGCAATCAATCTGACTGTCTTGCAGTGCCTGCAGTTCTCTCTTATGAGATTTTTTTTTTAAGATCAAATGGCAGCAATTTTATTTTGTTCCAAACAACAAAGGATCTGAACTTTGAAAGCTGCCAAATTCTAAGCAGAATCCAAACTACTTCAGACATTGCTCACTAAGGCTTTTCTTAATTTGTTTTACTTGGGTCGCTGGCACGTAATTTCAAGGCAAAGGCATTAAACTTTTATTCAGCAGATTGAGGGCTCATTGTGACCTAAGTAAATCAGATTCTGAAGATTAACTGATTACACAAATTTAGTTTGAGTTTTATTAAGCATTTTTAACACTATGCTTCTTCAGCTACTCAGATATATTCACACTCTCAGATGATATGGTAATTTGCCCTTCTGCTCAGGCATCCTTGCTGCAGATGTTGTGGGACTGACAAGTGCTTCTCAGTACAGTCCCTCAAGACCCTGTAGGTTTAAAATGAATCTCAAAGGTAATTTTCAGTCTCCTAATTTATATATGCTGAGTTCAAGTTCACTGTACATAATTATATTCAGTACCCTGCCACAAAAGGGAATCAACCCAGCCATACTCTGTTAACTACACTGCTTTATGCTCAGAACACAAAATATGTTTTGTGGTATTTTTCAGATACAACTCTAGAAAAGGAAGCAGGAAACACTGGAAATGGCCAGTGACCCAAAATCCCCTGGAGAACTGAAGTGAAGAAAGCACTTGAATCCTTTTATCTTGGATAAATGCTTTCCAATTTCTTTGCTTTGATGATTTGGGATTCTGCCAATGTGCAAGTTATGAGATCTAGTCATTTGTTTAATACTACTGTAAAAAGTCTATGGTTTTTAATTTCAATCTGTGAATGTGGAATTTTGTCATTTTCTGAAAAGTTCTGTCTCACTCATCAGATTATGCACAATGATGAGTCATTAACCTCAGTGATCACCCTGTCCACACAGAAGACAACGAAGCCAGTTAAAGGTAGAAAAGTATTTTCCCCCCTTTTTTTCTATTTAAGGGGAAAAAAGGTAAAAACCCCAAACTTTCTTTTTGGGGCAGCAAGACAAAGCAACAGCAAACTTTTATTTTTGGGGTAGCAAGATAAAGCCACAAAGCAAGGAATTAGAAATTATTCACAGAAGGAAGAACAAAGGAGGCTTCTGGCAAGAGTGGAGGATCTGTGCTCCACGTTCCACGAGCCTCATCCTTGGAAAGCCTCTGGCCTGTGGAGGCCCTGGGAGAGATGCTCTGGGGCAGCACAGGGAGCACAGTACCCCAGCCCAAGCAAGGTCTCTCTACTTCATCCAGGCTTTTTCACCACTCACCCTGTCGTGCTAAAACCAGATCTGAACTCCCACTGAACTATGAGTGGTCAGCTATGCAAAGACATACAGAATTATGCACACTGGAGGATTTCAGCATGCTTTGCCCACATGTCAAGTGCCAGTCTGAAAAACAGACAGAAAATTGGGCTCTGAATTCTCCTAAAATACAATCATAAGGATGGTTCCTGTCCCTTTTTGTTTCAGCCTCCAATTTAAATAAGTCAGCTCCATCTTTGGAAAAGCAGAATGCCCGACCCAATTAAGAAATCACTGCCCCTGATAACATGCAATCTGCAATCAGCACCAACAGAACAAACACTTTTGTAGCAGTTCCTAATTCTGCTCATTGCTTCACATAGTTTCCTGCTGTTTCCATCCTGGCTTTATTAAAATGGACTAATTTCATATGGCAGACACAAGAATAATTTCCAATTATTATATTTCATTACTATTTCATCCTTTTTATTTTATAAAGGCACATTATGCATTTATACTTGATACCATTTTAATTAATATTTTTTCTATTTAATCTCCAACTCTGTTGAAATTATGAATGGTGAAACAATTATGAATTAAAAGCCTGTGTGAAAGTAAGGAAATTTGAAGTTTTACCCTAAATTTGCTTTTATTAAGCCTGGAATTGGCTTTTTTTATTAAATATTGATGTGGAGAGTACATGGATAAGGAAAAGAGAAAACCAGAATAAGCTAAGTGAGTGTGATTTAATGTTATATGACAGGAAAGAAAAACAAAAAGCCCTGCCAGAACAAATGGGGGCTTCAAACCCAAATGTTAGTTCCATTTTACCACCAAAGCCAAACCACAGAAGCAAATAGTTTTTGTGCTGCCATCTCTTTACATCTAGCAAAACATACAGCACAAAGGAAACACTCTTTCACTTAGGCCTACATCCAAAAATGATACTCAGATGCTGGTATCCAATTGAAATTAATGGTCCATTTAAATTGGAATCTCAAACCTGATGCAATGTTGAAGCACTATTCAAAACAGGAGTTCAGACATCTAGGACATTGGCTGATGAGGAGTATTTTTCCATGTGTCTTTTCCTATCTTCTCCTATATTCTCTCTCTAGCAGCATCCTGGGAGCCAGACACCTGAAAGTCAGACACAATGATACTCCCTGCACTGACGTTAGTTGTGCAATTTAAATTTCATATGGTTGAGGGGAAAACACCAAGAATCCTAACCTGTGTGCTTTGGTGAGACTCACTGCTAGGCTTGCAAAATCTGGGGATTATGGTCCTTTAGTACACTTCTTCCATGAATGGGAAGAACCAGTATTTAAAAACTGCAGGAGTAAGGCAACCTTTATGATGAGAATTAATTAGAAAGGAAATTATCTCAAATGTTCTACTTTGCTGACTGAATACCAAGTTTATATCAACCCTTCTAGGAACACACATAAGGAGCTCTGGTAAAAGAAAAAAAAAATAGATGAAGCATAATAGAGTGTTAAAATTGGAGCATTGCTTTCATACCCATGAGATTGCTTTTTCTTTAAAGTATTCCAATTATCCTGACAGTAAAAGAAAGAACAACTACATTAGCATCATGTTATTTCCATAACAGCTATCTTCAGTCACTTCTGATCTGACAAATTTCTACATATATTGTGCCTAATAAGCTTGTTTTGTTTTTTTTTTGTAACCCCCTTGATGAAGTGTAAATCACAGCACAATAGTTTCACTGGAGGCTTGCTGTATGCATCATCCTACATGGCCTGTTGCTGAGACAGAGCATGTGCTGAGGCTCCACTGTGGCAGCAAGCACCAGTCCATGATGCATTAAAACCCTCAGCTCCTCAATGCTAAAGATCATTGTGTCCTAAATAGGAATTCTATAATCTGAACAAACAGAAATCCCCTGCTCTTTCTGGAAGTGGTGCAGTATCAGCAATTAGCTGCAGAGCCCCAGACTTTGTCCCAGAAGATGAGAAGAGCAGCTGCTTTGGAACATTAGTGGCCACTGGCATTATATTGTTCTGTTTTTAATTTAGGCAGCATATTGTTCTTAATTCCCCTCCAAGAGACAGAGGAATCTATAAAAATCATCAAGAAAGTTCAATCACCTTCATGAGTGCTTGCAAGAAGGCTTTTTTAACCTCATCAAGCCCTACCTGGCATTTTCTGCAAGGAGTCTCCCCAAAGTTGCTGGTTGCTCTCAGAGAAAGCTGATTTTATTAAGATTCAGTCATCAGCATTGTACATGTCATACTGTAAGAAGTCCTGGAGACAGATTCCCAAAACAAATAAATCTGCTGGAAAACAGCAGATTCCCAAAAGAATGACAGACAGTATCTATATGGAGCCATCATCAAAAGACTATCATCAATGAGGTAAAAACTGATGTGTAAAAATCAATGCACACCGTTAAGGAGATCTGCCTGGGCTTTCAGTGGTTATAAATTCACTTTTTTCCCAGCAAATGTAAATACAGGAGATATAAATATGCAAAGCAGTTCAGAATTCTTTGATGAAAGCTAAAACTAATTTTGTGTGCTATATCATTCATTCTTCTTGAATGCAATCTTATGAGCTGTAGCATTCTTGACCAGAGTTTAAAGGTATCCAGTCACTGAAATGTTCATTAAGCATTATCTCAAGAGGCAGTTCTGTTTGCTAGAATGATCTTTTTTAATTAGTGAATTACAGAACCGCATAAAAACCTTCAGCTGTCGTTGCCTTCTGCTTACACAACATCTTTCTGCTGCCTAAGAACTAAATTGCTCTGTAATTGTATCCTCCACTGCAAATAAGCAGAAATGTACTTCAGGAAAGCCCTAGTGGCTCTCAAGAGGGTCAAAATAAAAATGAAGAAACAAACACCTTACAGATTAATATAACCAAGTTTTCTTTTCCATCTTTCAGAGTATTTAATGGTAGCTTTTTGTTGAGAGAAATGATGGTTGTTGATACCATATGAGTTGTGAGAAATCAAAGTGGCCTTCACCAAACAAAATATACCCCCCCACAAAGCTGCAGGTAAAAATAATGCAAAAACCCCCATCTGTGGAAGTTAGAGAAACAATAATTCTGGCTAGGAATTATGCATTTCTTCCTCATCAAGCACTGAACATAGACCTGTCCTAGTACTAGTAACATGTTCCAGCCAGATTTTTGGGATGTCTTGTTTGTGATAGACTCTTTGTTTGGCTTGATTAATCATTGCTCAGTGTCAGAATGATTGATTCTTGTATTCTTCTTGTCAGATGAGGGAAAGAAGCTGGGAATATTTTACTGATAATTATCTATTCATCCAATTACTTCTACCCATTTAATAAATGGTTCAAAACTGTAAAAAAAAAATAAAATTGTAGCTTCAAGAATATAACTTTTGTCTGTTGGCCAGGGAAGAGACTGATATAATCCTGTATTTATAGGAAAACTCTGGTTTTGGCAAGAGATTGTAAATATGATATCTAATGATTATGAAGGGATGCATGAGATTTATAAGGTGAGGTTAGCAGTACCAGTTAAATAGCTGTAAATAGCCTTTCTGTCAGTCAGTGAGTGTGCAGCAAAAAAGAAAGCACAAAATTTCAAGAATGGTCTTTAGGTTAAGCAAGTCATATAGTTAGCCTGCAGATAAGTAATTGGTGCTTAGCTCAATATGTTATCTGAATGCAAAACCCCCCTGTAATCTTGCCTGCCCTACTGACTGTACAAGGTTTGAGCAAAGCTGTGACAACATCAATACACAAACCAACCAACCCCACAAATCAGACAACATCCATTTTTTCCATCATTATCAATATAGACATGCCTTAATTGAGAGGAGAGTGAAGGAAAATCATTCACACCAATTTTCTGCATTGCTTCAAAATAAATGCATGATGACTCCAGAAGAAAAAACAAATCACATCACACTACAAAACAGTAAAGCTGGTGAAATCAAGTAAAACCTGATAAATAAGTACATGATCCACAAAACTTCCTGAGAAAAATGATGAGGGAAGAGGGAAGCAGAGTTCTAGCAGTGTAAAGGAGGAAGCTGGAGAAGCTGGGGACCTCACAAAGCTTTATCACCTGTTTTTACTTCCTGGGACTGAGTGACAACTCAGAGTGAGAAGAAAGCTTAAGAATGCCCCATAGAGACAGCAGTGCAGGGGTAAAACCACCTTGAGCAAATGGCACTTTTCTTTACAGCTTTGAACACTCCTCTGCCAAAAATATTTTTAAAAGGAACTGTACTTTGTTTCATGAACTTAGAAATTCAGTGACTCCTTTTAGAAGCTGGCAGCACTGGGGTTAGGAGAAAAGGATCTCAGTTCACCTCATCTCATCAATACCTGGAGTAGAAACATGCTCTTCCCTCTTCTCATCATATTTTTTTTCCCATATTTTAATGAGTAATGACTACATGAAATTTTGAGGATGAAATGTAAATGATGTTCTAATAAAAACCATGTCACAGGTCAATAGCTTCATGGACATGGGAAAAAAATCATGAATTGCTTGACTTCTAATATTTGGTTTAAACTAAATGAG
>NW_026612651.1:375508-427507 GCF_029582105.1 Oenanthe melanoleuca
GTCAGGCTCCTTTCCCTGGATAAACTGACCTCAGGGTTTCCAGGCCAGTTTCAGCCTCAGCTGAGACACAAGAGCAGCACTTCACCTCCGTGTTATGGGGTAAGAGCTCTTATATTTCATAATAAAACTTACTCCTGTCGCCAAGCGCAGGCACAGAGATCAGAACGGATGGTGAGGCTTCTGCTCTTCCCACTTCTTTTCTGAAGAGGAAATCAATCTATCCTTGCACTTCTTGCACAGCAGTAATCCATAAATATTTGAGCACAGTGCAGCACAGGGCCCACCCATAGAAGAGAGTGAAGGTATCCTGAGAGTGCTCAAACAGACCTGGATTCTAATGCACCCACTGCCTTGGAAAAAAGAAACGCTTCCTGAAGGCTACCTGCATCACAGGCTTCTGCAGAGGTTGTTCTGATGCATGTCAGCAGTGGTATCTGATGGACAGACTTAGAGAGAGAATACCTCTGTCTTTTCCTGTTCTTCCCCAAATCTCCTAGTTATGTACAGTGTAAGGAGAATGGAGGAGCTTTTTTGATTTAATTTGTGAGCCAATGCAGCTTATCAGGGTGGCAGCACTTATCATGTGGGGAGCACAAACTAGAGAGGGCTGTGGGGGGAAATATGATAAAAATTATCAAATTTTTATTGGAGCTCATTAACACATTAATAGCCAAAATTAAGTTTTTGATCAATGAAGACTAGCAATATCACTTTTGATTGATAATGGGGTAAAAAGCCATAAACTGCAGTCCTTGGAAAATGATGGTAGATGTCTGCCACCATGCTTGCAATGCAGCATGCAGCAGTGTTATGTGCAGCACTGAGATCTGTGCATCAGCAGGGCCAATTCTCCCTGAGAGGGGAGATCTGCCTTCTCAAACCGCTGCTGCAGAGCGAGAGAGAAATGACAAGGCAAACCACAAGTGCATGCTCTGTAGAAGAAAACAGACCTGGGAGAGAGCTGCTCACACCTCTCTACATCAATTACTTGTGGTACTTCCTTCCTAGCAGCAGAGAGATGAGACTGTGACACAGAAGGTGCTTCAACATGAAACTGTAAGCATTTGAGCAGTATTCTTATTGGGAGTGATTCCAGGTGGGTTTCACAAAGCACATATCCCTGAGCCTGTTCCACTGCCCCTTGTGCACTTGTCGGGTCAGTGACCACAGTGTCACAGACTGGGAGAGCATGGGCAGAGGAGGTGCTGCCTCCCCTGCTCCCACACACAGATGCTGCACAGTGGACATGAACTTCTCTAGCTCAGGAGGCCTGAGGCAGAAAAATGTCTCTCTCAGAGCTCGCTGAAGATCAGTGGGTGTCTTTCCTTTCTGTAATGTCTTTCTGTCCATCCTGCAAGTGATGGGTAGAGCTGCCACTTCAACAGACCTTTGACAAAGCAGGGGAACAGGCTGTGTTGGCTGGAGTTAATGGGAATAGGAACCCCCTTGGTAAGTCTGTGTGTGCTTAAGCAACATAAAGCAGTGTCTGTGTAAGAAGGCTCAGTGGATGGAAGTAAAGGAGATGGTATTTCCTCCAGTAGTTCTGGTTCAGGTGTTGGACATACCATGCAGAAGCTTAACATGCTCTTTTCCAGTGGCAGGTGATATAGAAAAGAACAGGCTAAGCTGCTGCTTTCATTAGTGGAAAACAAATAATTCAGGGCTTGACTCTGGGTAGCTCTGTGCCCTTTCTTACCTTCAAAACATACTGGTTGAAGGAACTCACTCTGTTCTTCCCACACTTACAGCAGCATCTATCCTGGGTAGCTGGCACTAGCTGGCAGTGCTCTGTGGAGAGGTGTGATAGGGACAGCTATGAGACTGGAATAAGTGAATTCCACATTCCTGTCGGGAAGGTAGATGGATACATTTAGTTTCACTCAGGAAAGGGCCTTTCATTAGTTATATATACCTGAGGTGGATCTAACTTAATTTTATACCAGGAGAATAAAAGCAGGTGAAGATGGGATGACCTAAATGCACAGAGCAAGCAGTGGCTTTATGATAATTGAGATGAGAACACAAAGTCTAAAATTGCCATGTGGAGGCAGCTTGAATTAATTTTTTGAGAGGAGATATTAATTATTGAGTTGTGGGCAGAAAAAAATCATTTACTTATTAAAGCTCTGTGTATCTGGAGTTGGTTCTTGGAATGAAGATAATACATGCAGTTGGCTTGTTCCACTGGGACTGCACGTAAGGCTTTGATAAACGCTGCCTGATGGGATGAGATGCAGCCATGGTTAGACAGATAACCCCAAGAACCAGATCAAACTGTATAGCCCTGATTCTCATCTCAGGCACTTATCAACTGTATCCCGCTGTGTGGACCAACTATGCATATTTAAATTCAAGCTTCCAGCTGCTTTGATTGGTTGGGAAGGTTCCTCAGCCATGGGAAAATATTGTCAGGTTTTTCCTGGGTAATTAAAATCAAGTGGTCATTTTAATGAAGAATGAGATACGACATTCCCTTTAGTTTCAACTGTTCTTATTCAAATACTTGTTCAAATAAAAATATGGGACATGGCTTTTTGTTTTAGAGGAAAACAGAACTCTGAGGTTCCCAAAGGGGAACCAGTCCTGTCATATTTTCTGGAAATTGGGCCCCTTATAGTTGTCTCTTACAAATATGATCTGATTTTTAAAGTATCTTGGCAAGAGGCCATTTGCCATCTTTGATCTGTATCCTGATATGTAATTTAAACACACCCAAATGTATGAAGCAGTTACCCACTTCAGACAGGCTTTGCAAATGATACTACAGGTATTAACAGCATTTTTGACTCTGAACTATGTATGCTGGGACAGAAGCTGTTATTAGGTAAAGGGCCATCACCTGCAAACGCATATCTGGAAGAAAATATTGAAACTTGATTTTGAAACACCGCCTAAAACTCCCCACTTTGTGCAAATTTCTGAATTTAAAGTCAAGTCTAACACTGCTACAGGCTTCAAGTTCCCTGAGGGTTGTATCGAAAAAGCTCACTGAGAAAGCTGTTTGTGTAAAAAAATAAAAAAAAAAAAAAAAAAAAAAAAAGACATGTTTCTCTCTCCCTCTTTTTTTTTTTATGTTTTGGTTTGGTTTGGTTTGGTTTGGTTTTGGTTTTGTTTCTTCTTTTTTTTTTTTTTTTTTTTTTTTTTTTGGTTTGGTTTGGTTTGGTTCTGGTTTTGTTTTGTTGTGGGTTTTTTTTTGTTTTGTTTTGTTTTGTTCTTTTGTTGATTATCTTCCAATTATTTCCATCCTAACTTCCATTGCAGAATTTACTTGTTGGAGCAGATTAGTGTGCTGCTTCTCTGCAAACAGCACCCATGGAGGAGCATCAGCTGCACACAGGACCTAGCAAACTCGAGGGGTGCCAGGGAAGGCATCAGCTGCATTTCTCACCAGCATGCTGGGGGTGCTGTGGCTTGCACTGCACAATGGGCTCAGGGAGCACAAACTGGGTTTCTTTCAGATGAAGTAAATACAGAAGTTGTGCTCTGCAGTCACACTAATGCATTCCACTTGTTCATGTGCATTAAGTCCGTGGAACCAGACTAGAATTGGTTTGAGGTAACCTCAGAAAAGATAGGCATTGCAGACACAAGGTCCTTAGCACCAATTATTCACTCTGTCTGTTTATTCCTATGCACCAGCTACTTGCAAATGTGGTCTAAGCCAAAGAGGCACACTGAAGGATGCTATAAAAAAAAGTAGCTGAAGGAACTATAGTTCCACAGGAATGTTATTATTTATCATTTGCACTGAAGTTCTATGTAACAACTCGAATTCCCCATTGTGCAAGGTGTTAGATACTAACACAGAACAAGAAGATGGTTCCTTCCCCTGAAGAATTAAAACTGGAAATGTTTTGGGATGGAGCTTTGCCTCACAATCCAGCCTGGCGTTCCCAGGTGCTGTTCTGGCGTGAGAAAGCTGTAAAATCAGTCATGCAACTTAGCTCTGGGAAGGAGGTGGGACTGGGGAGAGGAGTGTAAGATTTCACAATGCTCACTTTTCCTTGTGTCTTCACTGGGTTGAAATGGATGGAAAAAAAGCCAATAGCCAGCAGAAAGTGGAGGCTGGGGGAACACAGTACTGAACTGATATCCTGGTGATTTATGACCTTCCTGGGACACTGTGAGGAATAAGTGAGTGACAATTATCTCCTGACCTGTGGGATAGCTCATTTGCTTTTGTTCAAGCAGTAGTTTTTCAGCAGAACTATAGATCCAATATATTTCTCTGTTGCACAGAGCTACCTTACTTCTAAATAAATATGTCAGTAAGCAACGACACAAGTTAATTTCTCTGGTGGGAGGCGTTTGTCTCACTCCAAAGGGGAGCCTGAGAGGATGCACTGTGGAAATTAGGAGGCAGAGAATGGGCTAAAGAGAGATTGGGCAAAACAGAGAATGAGTCAAACTGATGATGGGGACAGGCTGCAGAGCTACCTGGAGGTATTTGCATGCCACAGATGGACCTGTGATTCCTGACTCTATTTAGTATTTTCTTAACTACTCTTTCCTTAAAGTTTGTACAAGTTTATGGTTCCTGCACTGAGATTAGTCCTTCTCTCCTGGGGTCTCATCAAATTAAAAGCTGTACTATTCCTTTTCATTAAAAAATTCAAAAATCCTACTAAAAGCAAATAATAAAGCTCCTTACATTGTCCCCCTTCATAGACATGTTTGACCTGATCCTTCATTTGCCTACACCTTAATGCTTATTTTGCAAGATAACCCTTTCTGTATTAGAAGTCTGACCTTTTAAAACTGGACTAAGATGATGAAGCAGGACTGTCCAGCAGAGGACTGAGGAGGATAGTCTGGCATGCTCTGTCTTAGTGTAACAAGTACTTCCACTGCTTATACTTAAATTATTTTTATTTGTACCATTGGGACTTTGAATTAATGTCTGCAGCAGAAATGAGAAGGCTACCTGGCAGCTAATATTGCCAGGTTTTTGTTTTTTTTTTTTTTTTTTTTTCCCAAAAAGCAATATTTCAGAAATCACAATTCCACTGGCTTTCTTCAATATGAATTTACAGTGAATATTCACAGTCAGGCATATTTTGTGATCACAGACACAAAACATGGGGAGCAAAGCCCTGCACCCCATCTGACCTTGCAAGAGCTCCAGTAACAACAACAAGGAAAAGTAAAAAACCATTTTTCTCCCCACTACTGATTGCCTCAGTCTTGCCCTCTTAATAAGCATTTAAATAATGTAAATGTGAAGGGTGGTGCAGAAGAGAGAAGGGGGGGGCGTGCACACCAAACGCTTCTGACTCTTCTTTTTCCCCCTAACACTGATGCCATTGCATAATTATATGGGTTGGCTTGAAAGAATGAAACCCAGTTCAAAATGTATGAGTTCATTTTTATGTTATGTTAAATTTATTCAGTGTGACTGCTCAGTAGCGAGAGCAGTAAAACACCTTAATCCCTGGTTGAAGAAAGGTAATACCTTGGCAGATGTGTGCCTCCTACTTTCCTTGCGGCCATGTTTCAACAACAAACCTTTATTTCTGCTTCTCGGCTGGAGCAGGGAAAAAAAAAATGAGCGGAGCAATAAAGCAGTCAGACAAATCTCAGGAGCCAGGCGGCAATGCAATAGTAATGACAGATTTTTAATGTGGCAGGAGAGATTGACAGGAAAATGTCTTCAGAGCAAACGCACGCCAGATGGAATGAAAACGGTTTATTGGAGTATGGAGGTGCTGAACTGAATAGAGGGCGGGTTTAAGGTGGGTGTTTGATCTGCTTCAAGTAAACAAAAACAACCAAAAGAAAAAAAATTCCGCACACCAGGTATTGCCTTAGACTGGTCTTTGCACCAAGGGGATATTTTGTTTGTTTGTTTGTTTATTTGTTTCTTTTTCTACAGTGCTGCACCAGAGAAAAACTTCAAAGTCAAAAGTTCAGTCATTACATGCACTGCACAAAAGGAGAAGGCAAACTGGTTTGGTCTCAGCTTTTTTTTATTGTTTGCCTCTCTTCCCTCCTTCCTCCCCCACCTCTCCCCCTTAATCTGAAGGAATTTCTCACTCACTATGGACAGATAAAGATGTTTTGATGTGCTTTTAGATAAATCAGAATGATTTTTTTTTTCAAAAAGAGAATGAGAAAGAAAAAAATAATTCCAGCTGATAGAATAGCTATCAAATCTAGGACAGAAGAAGAAGCCTACACTAAAAAACCTATAAAATCCATATAGCTGTTTCTATATCAAGAAGAACAACATCATTGTGTCTTTTTCAACTGAGTAAACTTAACTTTCATGCTCTTAGTAATGATAATAAAGTCAAATTCAGCCCTACATCTCAGAAGAAAACATAACTATGAATTATTTCATACCCTCCATACAGAGCAGAGGCAGGAAAACAGCCATAAATGGGAAGAAACAGCACAAAAGAAAGGAAGGAAATACAACTCTGAACTGTGAATCTCCCTGACATCTTTTCATTATCAGCCTAGTCAATGAAGAATGCCACAAAGGAAAGGACGGCATCATATTATAGAAATATGATGGTTTGGGGTTTTTTTTGAAGGATGCACTTGTATATTCTCTGAGGATAGCTTTTTATATTTAGTTATATTTACCATTATTAACTCTCTGTAATTGTGTTTTACATGCAGGGCTTGGATTAAGTGTTTTTCCTGTATCACATACACTTCTACCACTCTTTTTAGAGTTTTTTCAGGGCTTTTTTCCTTATGCAAACACATCAGAGGGAAGATATTGCATTACCTCTTTTATTTGTATTATACTTTAAAACAAAACAAACCCACCCTTTTTATCTTTGACAACGTGCTTCTTTTTTGCTAAGGAATATTTATTTAGACAGTAAAAAGATGTTCTGGTTCTTTCCACTAGTAGAAGCGTATGCACTGAATATCCTCCAATGTAATTTGCAGAAAGTGAGGAAAACACTCTGGAAAAGTAAGCAGGGAGTTTTGCCATGTCGTTTCATCTGATAACTACAATAATACAATAACAAAGCTTTAGACAATATGCTTAAAACTGACAGGAAAAGTAACAGGCAAAGTCTTATAATGATCCATTTATAGTACATATTTTATAAATTTACTGATTGCTCAGAAAATGCGTTTTTTTTTTTTTGTTTTTTTTCTTTCATGTTTTGTCTTGTTTGGAATCTTGCTATAAAGTTCTATTTAAAGCTCCTTATGTATTAGTCCTGACAGAGCTATAAAAATTGCTTGTATGATTCTTATAGTCTTTGGGGTTTTGTTTCAATTTCCTTAGCATTTGGCTAAATATTGGAATACAAGTCGTTTATCACAGTGCAAGAGAAAATATTTTTATATTTAAAAAAAAAAAAACCTTTTGCATTTGTCCACATAAAGAATGAGACAATACCAAAGATAGCACAGAAAAACAAAGTAACAAAGGGTTTGTGAGTGATATGGTGTATACTATTTCCTTGCACTAAAATGTAACTCAGTTATCAGTGAAGGGAACTTTTTTTGGTTGGATTGAAGCTGTTTAGTAAGTCAGTCCTGCAAAGAATATCACCTTACTAGGAGCTGTTTTTTAGAATACAAAAAGTTGGGAAAAAAATTCAGTTTATTTTAGAATCTATTATACTGGCTTTAAATACTCTCCAAAATTAAACTCAGAATGAATGTTGAAGCAATGTTGAAGATAAAACTTGACACAACAGGATGTGATGGCTGCTATTCTGTCCTTAAACCACCTTTTTGCAACACACATAATACAGAATATTAATCAGTGTTTTAAGGCTGTGGCAGTTCCTAGAGACACAATGACAAGTTAGGGACGAAACATCCAGCTTAGCTGTGAATAGCATTGCCTTATTCTGCACCAGAATCCTCATATCATTTAAAAATGGATTTTACTGTGTCATCAGCTCCATTCTGGTATCACTAGTAAACTGCACTAGGTATAAAAGCTGTAGTGGAAATTGTACCAGCACAGACACCAAAGTTGCTCTCGGTAGCGTGCACTAGCTCGAGTTCTCATTTCAGAAGACACTGAATACTGACTTTCAACCTCAAATATTTTTTTTTATCCCTAAAATCATACCAAGTCTGTCAGCATGCTCTCATGCACCCCCGCACTGTGGAATTTTGATAATGTATGTCCTAACCGCTTAATTGATTGATTAGCTTACTGCAGCTTTCTGAGGCACCAAATTTATCTTTAATAGCCGGAGTCAGGCACGGCAGGCAATGGAGGGGGGGGTCCCTTGGCGTCGATTTGCTCTTAACTGGAAAGTCATTACCACTTAATACATGTAGATTGTGTTGAAAGAAAATTATGTGTAATGAAATGAGAGAAAAATTAGTGGAGTGTTATGGGCGAAAGCAGATGTTACGGAGGAATTATGCTAGCAGAGATAATCACCTTCGCTAGCATTGTGTGTGCTGGGGTGTTAACTCAGGGAGAGAGTTGGTGAGAGAGCTAAATAAATGCACTGATTTACACAGACCCACTTTTCAAACTGCAGTATATGACTAGCACACACATCTACAAACACATCCATATATACACACACACACACACACACGTATAGACATGCTCAGGGCTGAACTTTCATAGTTCTGAAGCTCTTTTTTAGCTATTTTTCAGCTACTCACACTATATTCAGAAGTCCTAGCTGGAAGCACAGGGAAGTAGCTGTCAATTTGCATAGCATTGTGAAGATGAGAATAATATCCAAGGGCAGAAGGACTCATATAAGCATTGAGACCCTGTATGCTTCAAACTCTGGACAACCTCTCCTGAGAGAAAAGTCATGAATTTGAGAGAGGACTTTGAGGGTAACACCACACATTTTTGAAACTATAAAATTGAAATTAGTAGCAGATAGTTGCAAAAAAATTATAGAGACATAGAATGTTGTGCCTTTGCTTAAACAGCCTGTAAATAAAGGAGACAGAAAAAAAAAAAGAAAAGAGGAAATCTTTCTTTTAATGCAAGTTAAGAATATGTTTTAAGGTTATAGTTTTGCAGACAGGCAATAATGATAACACTCTGAATCAGGACAAGGGAGGGAAGAGAGATGTCACAGATTTTATTTTGAATGCATTTTAAAACTCTGTGAATTGATCTTTCACCTGTGGGCATTTCCCTGTCCTTTTGCAGCCATGACTGATATATATACTTGATTATATTTCTTACATCCCAGCATGCAAGGTCACTATTAATTTTTATCTTGGGTTTATCTATTTCATAAAACATGTGTTTGGATTTAGAATTATCTCTGCTTTATCACCCATTTCATAATAAAAATGTGGTCTCAGGAAGATATTAGTTTGCAAAATTCACTATCAAAACCATTGATAATTAGGGTTTGCTCGTATATCGTTCTGTTCCTTTGCTACTTAATGAGGCTTTTATGAGTATAGTTATTGCTGGTGATAATAATACAAATTTTAAAAATTAAAAAAAACCAAACCCTCAAGGTTTTGTATTCCCAGTATTACCATTCAGAGATAGGAGGTTAGCAAAAAGACTGTCAATTTTCTGTCACTGTATTAATGAGTTAAAGAAGTGCAGCCAGCCCCTCATGAATCAATTGGAAAACTATGATGAAAGTTTCAATAATTAAGAGAATAATTAAATTGCTGAATGTAAGATGGCACTAAATGAAATAGCTTTCGTAACAGCAGCATATTGCTGTTTATAAATACAAAGAGCCACGTTCAACTAATGCTGAGTCCTGCTCAGATTTATCTTTACCAGGCTGGGGTCCAATCCTGCAGAAGCCCATCCTGTGGACAATGCCCCTCCTGCCTTGGCCCTGTGCTGGAGGGCAGGGGTGGTGTGAGCAAAGCTGGGCACAGGCAGGGATTGCTGCTCCATCAGAGCCTCTCTGTGCTCCTCCAGCCTCCCACCTGGCACTGTGAGGTGGTGCTGGGCGATAAGCAGCTAAACTCACACAGATAACGAAGGCAGGGAAGGCGCAGCCGGGGCTGACACTCCGACAGCAGCGCGCATGATGCTCCTGGAAACATTTATAAAAGGTGATACGTGTTAAAGGTGAACTGTAAAGCTGGAGTGAAAATTATGTTAAGTTCAGAAATAGCTCCTGAATCTCTCAACTATCAGGCAAGTTTTCCTGTAGCTTTCAAAATTCTCTTTTCTGCTGTACAATAATCTGGCAGTTTCTCATTTGATAAGGACATTCCCAAACATAACTTTGCGTGATATCACACGTACCAGAACCTAGGATGCTAAAAACGAGACATCCTAGAAAATTGTCCTTCAAACCGGGGTGTCTCAGAGCAATGCACATAGTTTAAAAAATATTATTTGGAAGGAAAACTGTAAACCATTCCCTAGGCTTGAAAACTTCTATAAATCTTGGTGGGGAGGAGGAGATGGTGGGCAATAAGTGAAGCAATTAACTAGTATATACTTGTATTTTCTTTTGAAAGCATGTCACAGGATTTTGGGGGGTTTGTTTGTTTGTTTAGTTTGTTTTGGTTTTTTGTCCTGCTAGAATATCAGCATATTTAAGCAAAAGTCACAAATAAGACGGGGCCATTTCAGTGCAAAATTCAACCTAATGCATTTTGTTTTCCTGCCTATGAAGATCCTAAAGTGTTTCTTACTGCCCCATCTTTCTCACCTCCCTATTTCACCATTTGTTTGGTTTTTTTTTCCTTTTTCTCTCTTTTCCCCACTCACTTGTTCCATTCCCATACCTCCTTCTGTTTCACCATACACTGATCTTCCACCAGTCCCTAGCTCTCTCTGCAGTGGGGGCAGGTTTTATTTGCTTGTGGGAGAATCTGTGGAAGGAAATTTTCTACTCTTTTCTGAGTTAGTCTTTCTTTGGAGCTCAATCATAATGTCAGGCACAATTTCACCATCTTCTTCATCTCTTATGTTGCTGAATTTATTCTTCCTGTCTCCTTCAGTGGAGTATTCCTGTGCAGTCATAAAATCATCCCTGATACACGTATTTCACATTTGCCTTCATTCCTTTGCCATCTCTCTTCTACTGCACAGAGGCACCTCAGACACTCCCCTGAACCCCATGCCCCCAATATGTTTATTTTCCATTTTTCTCTTCCACCTTCAATGCCTCTTTCCTACTCATCACATAAACATATGTTCTGGGGTATTTCAAAACCCAGCATAATGTACTTGGAACACTAGTGATTTGAGGTGGAATGGAGAATAAATATAGCCATAATATGCTTTAAAATAGGTGAATTAGTTGAGCAGGAGACTTTTAATGCCTTGTGGGTGGTCAGTAAAAAAGTAACAATTACCATAAGACGAATTTGATATACCACAGTTATTTCCTACTCTAGAGATAGAGCAGTACCATGGTAACCTAGACTCCACTGTGTGGCAAGTGTTGCTAATTGTACAGGTTCTTAATAGGGATAATTATACTTCTGTCTGAAATCAATTTTTTCTGGCAGTGACCAATGCCCAGAAGGATATTCTCAAAGGGATGTTGGATGACCTACCATTTGTACTTCATATTTCTTGCTTATAGTGAGAAAATTTCACTCCATCAGTGAAAGAGGTGCAAATTTTTACCTTCTGATAGATCCTGACAATAAATTAAAATATTAAATGTTCAGGTGGCTAAATAATCATTCTCATTGTAGGTTAAGGAATGCTACATATTGATAGGCCAAGCCTGGAGAAAGGAAACCATCCTGTTTGTATTTGATACTTAATTAGACAACTTAATTTTCAATTATTGTCATTAAGACTTCTTTCTTTAGTGTGGAATTTTTTTCTCAAATGATCTTTTCCCAGCAAGAAACATTAAAATTACAACCATATTGATGCTTCAGCTTCAAAAACAATATGTATTTATTTTTTAGTGTTTTTCTGTCTTGGCATCCCAAGTATTTTAAATAAAGATGTACAGTAGTCCACTTTATACTGTTTCTGTTGAGCTGATTTATGGTCATGGATTTGTTTCATAAATGTATTCATACACAGCACATGCATAACAATATTTTCATAAATGTAGATATACATACAGACACAAAAATAAATAGAATTATATACATTCATAAAGGATCAAACAAGATTATCCTAATTTCTCAAGGGGTCTAACATTTTTTGTGTCCATATTACATTAGTAGAATTTATTACTTACTGTAACTGAATTAAATCCTTTCACAGTATCTTCCTTTTCTGAATTTTTAACAAATCCCCATGGCCTCACTTTCTTCAAGGAAAATATATGTCTTATCAAAGTGTTAATCAAAGTGAAGTGTGTAAGGTTCTTACAAAGTAACATTGGAGAACTATTCACATATAATAGTGTATGTGTGTGCATGTGCCATGGCTGATTAGTGGCATGCAGCTTCTCCTTTAAACTAGGAACACAAAACAAAATAAAACAACAGCAAGGAAAAAAAACCACACAGATTAAAAAAAAAAAAAAAGGAAAACCAAGTGAACAAACAAACAAAAAAACCCACAAAAAATCCACCAAACCCAAAAACATCCTTTACTAAGTACTGGAGATGTAAAATTTCTCTTTTTGTCAGTGACGCAGAATCTCAGTCGCAAGTTTTGATCTAAAGTTCACAGTGATTTGAAATTAAAGGTTGAAGTTCCTATACACCCGAGATCTTCAGGAAGGCACCAGATGTTCTGAAAGTTCTCATCTGTGTACAGGATGATTAATGAAGTACACAGGGGTTTTGGAGGTCAACAGTGTTAAAAGTTTATTCAAACTCTGCCCGTATACACCAAACCTTTCTCGCAGCCCCTCCTTAGCTGATCAGTACCTCCAACTGCTTTGTTCCCCAGTTCCCTCTTTCCCTACCCACAGTCTGTGCTCTGTCCTTCCAGATACAGTTCCCACCTCTATGGAAGTCATTCTGTTGACTGAAGAGATGGAGATTACTCAACATATCCTCAAAAAAAATTGTGCTGGGAAAGGACAAACAAAATCTCAGGAGATATTCTGTGAGATGGTAACAGAATTATTGTTTTTTTTGCCCTTTTTCCTCCCTCTCCTGTCATCTCCTGGCAGCGATATAGAAGAAAAGTTAGCTCAGCTCCTCTCTGTTCAGGTGATGTTTCTTACACTGATTTCTCATTTTTCTCCCATCTCCAACCCATTTCAAACAAACCATTTCTTCTGAAATCGTTAAAACAAGTCAAAGAAATGCCTACAATTTTGACTCAGATTTAGTTCTGAGAAGGCACTGCTACCCACAGATTTCATAGAATCATATAGTTGTTTAGGTTTGAGAAGACCTTTAAGATCATCAAGTTCAACCCTTAACCCATCATTGCCAAGGTCACCACTAAACCATGTTCACAAATACAACATCTACACC
The DNA here is from genome assembly GCF_029582105.1 of Oenanthe melanoleuca. Taxonomy (NCBI): domain Eukaryota; kingdom Metazoa; phylum Chordata; class Aves; order Passeriformes; family Muscicapidae; genus Oenanthe; species Oenanthe melanoleuca. The sequence continues at coordinate 388,811 of NW_026612651.1, forward strand.
TCTTTCAAGTACCTCCAAGGATGACTCCACCATTTCACTGGGCAGCCTGTTCCAGTCCTTGGCCACCCTTTCAGTGGAATTTTTTTTCCTAATATCCAGTCTATACCTCCTCTTGCACAACTTGAGGCAATTTCCTCTTGTCCTATACTTGTTACTGAAGAGAAGAGACTGACTGACTGTGATAATACATTGAGAATTCATCAATTCATCAATAACTGCTAAACTTTAAACTCTCCATTTAACATGTAGTGTTCAATTTTTAACTCCCATTTCTCTAAATCCCATTACCCAACACATAAAGCATCCTTTATTGTCTTGTAGGGGAAGAAAAATTGCTGACAAAAATTATTTTTTATTGTTTCTCTGCATTCATGGAGGTCTTTAAGGTACTCAGCTATTTAGTTCTTGTACACGGACACATTCAGGTAATGCATTTGTTTTGATTGAGACTATTTTTAGCAAATAATTAATTAAACATTTCCAAATAGGGTTTTTCAGAGTGGGAGAATTTAGATCTCTCTGTGAAGATGGAGATGCGAAATAGCCAGGCAAGAAATTTCAGGTGATGTTAACATCTTTGCAGTCATTTTATTTGTTACCTAGTTTCACATGTCTGATTGGATAATAACATCTTGTCTTTACAAAAAAAAGAAAAAAAAAAAAGAAAAAAAAAAAAGTGGAAATTCAAGGGAAACTCAAGAGGACAATGGGACATTTCTGTTGCAAATTTTAATATGCCAGAACCACATGGTATAAGTATCTGCCTCTCTGTCTTTACTCACCAGATCTTCATTACTTTTAGCTGACCACTTCCTTATTGCTCTTGTCACTGCTGACTTGTCTTTCACCAACATGAGTAATGGCCTGACCTGGCTAGATTGTTCAGGAAACTTTTCTGTTTTTAAAAGATGCCTTTTTAACCTCAATAAAAGCCCTGTACTTCTCTGCTTAACCATAGTTTTATTCTCACCATTTTACTTTGTTTTTGTTCTCAATGATACACAAACCATCTGTGCCTCTAACACAATGTTCTTGAATAGCCTCCAGGCTGTTTCTGTGGTTTTAAAGTTTTTTACTTTGCCCTTCAGCCTGCTGTTAACCATTTTCCTCATGGTTTTAAAATCTGCCCTTTTAAAGTTTTTCACTTTTTTTTACTCCTGTGGGGGAATTGCACATTGGGATTTTGTGGCAAGGTTTTGGTATCAGGGAGACTGAAGGGGTGGCTTCTGTGAGAAGCTGCTAGAAGCTTTGCCTATATCTGATGGAGCCAACTCCAAGAGATGGCTACAAGACAGATCAGACACAATCCAAAGCCAAGGCCATCAGTAACATTGCTGGGATAAGGTATCTAGGGAGGGAAAAATAAACAAAAAAAAACTGTGTAACTGCAGCCAAAGATAATAGTGAGAATCTGCGAGAGAAACAGCTCTGCAGAAATCCAGGATGGTGGAGAAGGAGAGGGAGGAGGTGCTCCAGGTACCAGAGCTGAGATTCCCCTGCAGCCCACGGTGCAGCCATGGTGAGGCAGCTGCACCCTGCAGCCATGGAGATCCACGGGATGCAGAGATCCACCTGCAGCCTATGGGGCACCCCACATGGGCAGGGGGATGGCTGAGGGAGGCTGTGACCCCATGGGAAATCCATCCTGCAGTGGTCTTCTGGCAGGAGCTGTGGACTGTGGAGAGAGGAGCCCATGCTGGGACAGGTTTGCTGTCAGGACTTGTGACCTCATGTTCCTGAGGGACTACACCCCATGGAAAGGATCCCTACTCTGATTTTATTAGTATTAATTGATATCATTGATATAGTATAAGTCTGTTTTCCCACAATGGTAATCACTGAGTGATCTCTCCCTCTCTTTATCTCAACCCACAAGCCTTTTCTTACATCTTCTGTTGCCTACTTGAGTTGAGGACTCAAAACACCAAAGAAATGTAGAGTTGGCAACTTTCCATCAATCCTGATTTTCCAAATATGTGATGAGCATAGAGGAGAAAGAACTGTCTTGTGTTTATGTCATTTAACCCAGAATTTGAACAGACTGAATTCACAGTTTCTATACTGTCAGAGCTTCTTTGGGTGACTTTGACCAAGCAATTGCTTTGTGGTTGTGTAACAATACTTACCTGAGTGAGGTGACTCATGGAGTGAGCCCTAATGTCCTCTTTGAACTCTGCTGCTCATTTTCATGTTTCTGCTAAAAGAAGCCTCAAGCTCAATCTGCCTGTAAAATCTAGCTGTCCATGTCAAAAAGCAACATCTAAGCCTTACTGTGAAGGACCACAGGAAGGACTGTAAGGACAACTCTGCTGTCTGTTCATCTTCAGCCCCATAAACACATGGCAAGAGTGAAAGCCACAGCTGGAGGTTGTCAGATCAGCCCCAAAATAAAGAGACATACTGGAAACTATATATATTAATAAAAGACTTTCCTACCCTTCTTCTTAAGGAGAGCAGTTTGGGTTTAGCACAGAACTGACTTAGATAATTACAGAAATGAGGAAGTCACAGAGGCTGCTCTTAGCAGAACAGCACAAGAAGCAGCCCCTGCCATGGACTGGGGAGAGTGCAGCACTCTGACTCTCCAGCAAGTGTATATTCTCTCCAGAAACAGAAATTCTAAAGGTTCTTCTAAAACGGAGATCTCTGCACCTGCTGTCAGGTATGGTATCAGGTAATCTGATGCCCAATTTTTTTCACAGTAAAACTATATTTCTTCAGTAAATCATGATGTAATATGTTATAAATTGAATATTGCAGTAACTAACGCTTCCCTTTCCTATTGTCTAAATGATATGAAATTTGTAGAAGCAGAGATTGTAACTTTTCCCCTATTTTCTGTGGATAATTTTCAGTCCTTTTTCATCTTTGTCAGCCCAGCTGAGTCAGGGCATGATGATGCTTCTAGTTATTACTCTACTTAAGAAATTAATTGATTAAGGTAGCAGATTTGAGAAGAAATTCTGCTCTCAAAACCTCTCTCATTCAGGTGTCCTAAAGGAGAATAGGAACATGTACACATGTGTGATTAAGAGTTTTCATCATAAATAAGGATTTCCAGACATCAGATTTAGGATAGGTCCTGCTACTTCTCCTTTGCCATTCAGTAGTAAAACCACTAAGATCCAAGGTATAAGTAGGAGGAGGCTGATGTGAAAACCAACAGAGGGTATCTGGCACATGAAGGGGGAGGTGCAGGTATGCACAATAAACAGTGATTCCAGAATACATAGAAAATTTACCATTATTTCATAATATAGCATAAGTCACATGTATCCTCAAAGTGTTATATCCCTTGGATAAGACAGCAAGAACTTTTATTTTAGCAACCAGCTTTATTTAAGCAGACAACAGGACTAGAAAGGGAGACATGAGGTGACATGAGGAGAGTTAGCTTCATATATAGGAATGCTGATAGAAGTAGTCTGCCTCTGCTATAGTCCCTGGAGAAAGTGTATGTGGACACACTTGATCCAATTTTCAGCTATAAATCAGTATCAATCAATCCACTGTAGTCAATCCGTTTGTCATTTTCACTTGCTTTTGGTAATTACCAAGGAAATTGGCTCAGTCTTCTTCTGAAAGTTCTTTTCATGAACCTTACTTGCTATAAAAGTGTGCTGCAGAGAACAAGATTAATTGGGCATGAAATACAGGGAGTAAAAATGAAAAGGGAAAGGAAGAAGGAAAGATTAAAACCTAAGGAGAAGAAAAAAGGAAATAAATAAACCAGAAAAGGCAAATCCAAAACTATCTAAGGCAAATCCAAAAGAAGTGTTTCCCAGACAATTTTAGCCTTGTTAGGTCTGCAGCCACAACAAAGAAATCTGTAGAGCCTTTTGGCTTGATATGGAGGGATAAATCCCATCCACTCCTAAGCTGCTGATGTCCAGAATTTACTGAGCATGGCAGCCAGGGATGAAGAGAAAGTTGGCAACAAAGGAAGATGGGAGAGAAAAAAAGAGAAAGGGGATAGAAAAAAATCTAAGAGCAATTAACTAAGAAGGGAAAATATCAGCCAAAAATAAAATTTTGAAAAAGTGTGGGAATACAGCTTTTATAACCAATTCAGTAAAACTATTTTTCTCAAACTGATATGTAAATGTGCCTCTCAGGTTCAGCCTTTGGGCATGTGTGTGTGCATGCATGTATACTTTTCTATTTTTCTCTCTCATGGTGCTTTAGGATGAGAGAGGATTGGAAAACCATGGTTAAATAGCTGTTTTCTATTGATTTTCCCTATTAGGGATCAATTAGCATTTTCCCTATTAGATTTTATGCTTGCTATTCCAACTGGATCAAAATATGGGATACCTAGAACATGAAGAAGAGGACAGTGCACTTGAGATGTGGAGAAACAAATGCTTATGATATGTGGGAGAAAATGAAGGGAAAAGCGAAAAAAAAGTGGTAGGTGTGGTGTCAAGAGCAGGTGAAGAGAGGATCTGTACTCCTTTTTTAAAGAAGACAGTCATTAACAGGATTGAACAATGAGTTTCAGATACTTTTCTATGCAACATTCTCAAGAAAGCAAACAATGTCTTAATTTTCAACAGAAATCTGTTGAAATGGCAGAGTTGCTGCACTGCAGTGCCCAAAAGAAAGTATCACATTGTTTTACTCGTGGCTGTCTCTCAGGGCAGCACTTACAGAGGTCTGTGGAAGCAAACCATGATATAAATATGAAAAGAATTGTATTCCACATGACTGACCTGCTCTATGCAGCCAAATTAGGAATTGCTGGGTATTTTTGGCTTCTGGCACAATGAGTTGTTGGTGTCAGAAGAAGCCATTGATACTGAAAGAAGCAACAATGTTGTCCCACGCTAGAGGAAGAATCGAGAAAACAACTGAAAAGGCAAAAGATGAATATTCTGAACATAGCAAATGTATACTAAGAGCACCATTACTTTATTTCTGTCACATCATGTCTTTCTCCTGCAATCATATATTTTAATCCTTCATTAGACTGGGATTTTTAATCTGTTCTGGTCCATCTCACAGTTGTATCCACGCTGAACTGTTAAGAGTATCTCTGGTTTCATTAACATCTAGTGTAATTCTCCACTTCCTGAGACACAGCTGAACTTCTTCTCTAGTCTGTAGCAAAGGATCATTTCATCCAATTGATTTATATTTTTCCACCCTGACTCTATAGTCAGTTATATAAGACCCCTTGGCCAAGCCCTCTCATTTTTAGTTTAAGGTGCTGATGTTAATGCAAAGACATTTTTATATTTCTATTTTACAGCTAATGGTGAAGTCGTCATTATCACTTTTAGGGAAGACTCTGAGGACCTCTGTTCTTTGCTCTGAGGCTCAGGTGCTTGTGATATGACCTTGGGTAAATTATTTAACCTCCCTGTCTTCTAAATTGGATTTTTACATTGCCAAGGTAATTCAAAAGAGGCTCCAGTAAAATTTTTTCAATTTTAGAAAGAAACAAATTTGAATGGGGGAGACTTGTCCTCTTCACTTCATTTGTCAAACCCAAAGTAGGTGTCATAATCACTTCCTTCTAGATTTGTTTGTAAAACATTGTCATCCTCCTATGCAAAGTACTCCACTGTCCAAATTTCTGTATAGATTATTGCTCCTGGAAAACAATTTCCCCTGCCCCTTATGGTTTCCTAATACTGATGTCCTGGAAACCTGGTGCAATCCAAACTGGTGTCCTGATACCACCTTACCACCAGTGCCTGAGAGTTTCCCTAAGGAAAGAACGACAGGTGTGCACTCAAGACATTGAACTCTTCCATTCCCTGTGGCTTCACCATAGGAGATTTGTGCTGAGGCAGAGCAGATGTATCCTCTGCCATGTCCTTTGGTAGTCAGCCTTCAAACTCTACAAGAAATGACATGACAGAGTGAAAATACCTTAGTGTTTTCATGAAAGTAGAGAATTAAGTCCATCTACTGGTAGCACTTTGAAAAGTAGATAAATAATGGTGATTTCTCTGCTTAACCATGTGCAATTTTTTTAGTGGAAAATGTTTCCTTCATTGCATTGGCCTGGTGCACCAACAGTCATGCAGAGAGCTGGCAGGTGGGGTTAGGTTTCATTCACTGAGGGAGAAAGTTTACTCCATATTTTTTCAGTGATAATGTGGAAACCAGCTGGTCTGGTGAACATAGTAAGCCACAAAGATGGTTGAGATTGGCATTTGATTTGGTTTTCTTTCCTGAAAGAGTAGCCATTTTTTCAATTATACCAACATAAAATAAAATAAAATAAAAATAAATAAATAGAAAAGAAAAAAGGAAGGAGAAGCAAAAAACTTGGAAGATTTGATTAAATATATATTAGCTCAAATGAATCCACTGAGAGACCCCTTAGCTCTGATATCAAACAGTGAATACTTGGGAGTTGGGCTGTTTGGTTGTTGAGTTTTTTTTGTGTTTGTGAGTTTCTTTTTTTTTTTTTTTTTTCCCTTTTCTAAAGATGCCTAAATTATATCCAAGCAAAGCTGAGCTACATTCAAAAAAAAAAAGTGAACAGCAACCTTTCAAATTTTTTCAGACTAATGAGCTAGTCTAAATTTTGAGAATACTAATTCACAGAAGTCGGTTCTGTGATGAGAGAAACACAACAAGGTTGTCACAGCCTGTGAACAAAGTGAATTTGTTATATGACTGACAGTAAAGATTTCTTTTAACATCAGTAAAAGGAGGCTGAAGTGACAGGTAAAAGGACAGATGCAGAATTCTGCAGCACTCTGAGAGTTTGTGTACTATCACTAAGGGACAAGTTGACTTGATACCAACTTAATAGGCTCAGCAGGGGCTGAGCAAAGGGATGGAGACTGTAAATGGGTGTAATAGGGCACCTACACTGTATCAGCCTGAGCATGAAAACTATCTAGCTGGCATTGGCAGAGGGAATTAATCACATTACTTTTAAAATCAAGCTTGTCTTTTAATCTAGGACCTGCTCGGTGTACAATATTTCACAGGAAACATGCACATAATTTTAGTCACTTTTACTCATCTCCGAAATGAATTTAACATCATCACAAGGCAGCTTAGATTCAGCATCATCTCTGAGAAAATGAAATACTGGAGCAAACCTCTAAAGGGGGATCTTGAGACCAAAGGGTTATAAGCAGGCATACTGCATTTAACATGCTGTATAATCTGCTAGCAGGAATGCTTGCATAAGAAAAGGTGAAGCTTTCACACTTTTCTTGTGCATTTTCTTGGCAGGTCCAGTCTAATGAGCCTCTGAGAAAGTGTTGGCTAGCGCATTCAGCACCAGATGAATTAAGAGATGGGAGATTCTTGCCATCAGAAATAATCCTACAGTGGGAAGGAATCCTGCTGTGCTGAAAGTTGACCTCTTGGACAAACATGCTGTAATAAAAAGTGCTATTTGCTACAAGCGCATTGAGAGTTTTAAATCATCAGACTAAAGTACCCCAGGCTCTGACAGTAAAATTTTCATTCAAAGATGGGCTCATCTTCACAACACAATAAATTATATATGACTAGGACATATAAAACATTTAAAGATATACAGAAACTCACTGTATTTGTGTTCAGTAGACAAGTTCATCTCTTGAGGTACTTTTTTATGTCAATCTTGCCTATTCAGATGAAGGTGGGGGAAAGTCTTTTTCTCAAAACAAGTAGAAGCAAAACGAACTGGCTGTTTTCCACCAAGTGTCTGAATTTAATTGCTATATGGGTGTTTTTTGTGTATAGTGAGCAATTCTATGCAGAGATTAGGGATGGTATGCACCTATATGGGCAGATTTCATTGCCCATTGTAGTAAAACAATGAAGGATGCCTGAAAATCTTTAGCAAAATCTTGCAATAAAAAAAACCCTAAAAACTAATCACAATGGTGAACAGGGATGTTTCTGAGTGAGATATGCAGAAGAAAATTATTCATCAGTAGCTGTCACATGAACCTGGTGACCTCCTGGTGAGGTTGATTCTAGGAATAACTGCTAAAGGGAGCAGATTACTGGACTCACTCACTCACTGCCACACAACCACCACACACTGTCCCCACACACACAAAAACAAAATCATATTTTCTGAAGCTTCCACCATCACACAAAAATAAATTAAAAATATGGTTATCTGATTCAGCAGCAGTTTTCTCACCCCCCAACTGCAGCAAGTACCAGAACTCTCTTGCTGGTAAAAAATAATTGCTATTGGGAAAGCTAGAATTTTCAGGGAAATTAGAAAAAAGGTAGAGGAAATAAAAAGATTAAAATCTAGGAAGGGTCGGAAATCATTTAAATGTCTGTGAAGGAAAACTATTTTTTGGGGCCAGTTCTCCACACACTGGTAAAATTTTCCTGGAGAAAAACTAGTAAGATTTGGACAATAGACTCTTTTAGAGCATAGATGATCTCATGACTTGATTATAAATCAAGGGCGAGGTCCCTCTCCTCTGCAAGTCCATGCACAACCTGCCTGCATAAAGAAAAGCAGGGGAAATTTCTAACCATCTCACATCATGTGAGCCAGAGGCATCCAGGACCATCATGTGCTCTTCTGTGCAGGACACATTTGCTATGGTGTTCCCAGCTGGAAATGTACAGCTGACTCTCTAATGGAAGCAAGGAGAGTAAAATGGCTTTGGGCTTACCCTGTATGCGTAATTTCCAGGATCCAAATTATCAGCACATATTAAATATGCATGGAAAGCAACAAAAAAATAAAGTAAAAAGACTGGAAATATAATCAGAAGGTAAGTTCTTTATTAGCCAGCAATGACTTTTCTCCTCTGACTGTACCATGTCCCCACAATCTTACACAGCTTTAGACCATATAGAAACTAGTCCAATGGACACCAACATATAATCATTGTCCAGACATCTTAAGCCTGGATTAGTTTAAATTAACCTGAAATGTAATTTATAGTTAGTCCTCTAAGTGAGGCTGTTAGTATAAGTGAGGCTGTGTCTACTCTCAGAATTGTAACTGAAGCAGACAGACTTTTCCTTGTGTGCTGCTCTGTCTTTCCTCATGGGCAAACCCTCATGTGCTCACAAACCACTGACTTGCAGCTCCCTTAGGCTCTGCTGAAAATTCTGAGTTTATGTTTAATCCATAGTATGTGTCAGTATATTCTATATATTTTCTGTTAAATTCCATTAATATGTGACCGGTTCTTCACTGGTGGTCTTGTAGGCTTTGAGATATAAGATCAGGTAAATTTACATCAACAGACCTTCAGCATTTTAGGCTGAGATCAGCCTCCATTTCCCAGAGGAACAGGAACACTGATTCTTAGGAATAAATACTGCCATGCTGCTTTAATGTACCCAAACATGTCTTTGACTGCTGCTTCTTCTCTTCTTCCCACTTTCTTTTTCACATGTAGGACACTTGTCACTCCTGAGGATGAGGAGCCTAAATCAAAACAGAGAGACTCAAACTATATTGAACAACTTTGGAAATAACACTTTTTTTTTTTTTTCTATTTTTTTTTTTTTTTTTTTTTTTTTTTTAATAAGAAAGAAGTTTAACTGCAGTGTCTAAGTATGCAGACAGATTCATTCATGTGTGTATAACCTCTTGCCAAACCAGCATTCATGGGCAGGTATTCAGTTAATCACAGTTTGCACAGGGACTTCAGCCAAACCCTCAGGTAGCTTTGTTATGTTTTAGTCTTTTATTTGCTATAATTCAGTATCCTACACCTGTGTTCTCCAGAACCTACCAAAATCAAACTGGGAGGCGTGATAAGCAAACCAGCAATTTACTCCGTGATTTTTTTCGTTCCATTCTCTCACAAGGTTTAATATTGTGCCCAATTTATATAAGACATAAAGCATCATAAATGGAGGGGGACATATAACACTGCCGAGAGAGAGAGTTCAAAAATCAATCTTTATGGTCCTATAAGTGATTTTTTCCTGTCAGTCCTCTTAAAAAAAACCCACCAAAAATCAGCAGGAATTTCTACACCTGAAGCACCTGTGCTAGAATAACTTGTAAAAAAAGATGTTAATGATTATCAATATTTCAGTTAGGTCTTCAATCTGTTTTCCAGACAATACAAATAATAGTATGTTCTGAAGGCAGAGTAGGAAACAGGACAGGAGACAAGGCTTTTTACTGATTACCAAAATAAATTGTAAGGATGCAAAACTTATGAAAGATTTAGGAAAGCAATAAAGTATTCTAAGAAGATTATTTCACACACACACACACTCAAACACACAGAGACAAAGAGAAGAATTAAGCTTGAAATCCACTCTGTTCACATTAAACACAGATGTTTGGACTTTGTGCAAGCGGAGTGTGGAGCAGCTGCAGAGAGGAAATCCAATCTGAACCTGCAGCCAAGCTGAATGTGGGGCCTTCGTGCAGCTCTAGTAGAACTCCCTGCAGGACCAAGGGGCAGAGGTAAATTGTTCTTGCAGCCTCTGACTGGCACCTGCCCTCCTCTCCTCCACCAGCACTCACCGTGACTGCCGGCACCGCGTGGGCGCCAACTAATCTCTTTTGGGATACATTACTCTGAACTAAACTCTTTCACCAAAATTAATTCCCACATATGCATTCAGAGTCAAACTTCATTAAAAAGAATGAAAAGTTGCTCCATAGTAATTATCAGAAAGCAGATCGTTTATAAAATGCAATAAAGTATTTATCCAGTTTTTGTTTTGCTTCTGAATTCTGAAGCAACACTAAAAACATGTCTTGCATCTCTTTAGAAAAGTTCAGTGTCTCCAGTATAACACATTCCAGACTGACAGAAAAGGATAAGGATATTTGTATACATAGATATAGGTGATATTGATATACAACTGCAGACACACACACATATTGCATTGTTTACATAATTTATTTCTCAGCTGAATCTCTTAAGGGTCCTGATACAATGCAATAACTCTCTTACTCAGAATTCTGTACGCAGTTTCCAACAAATACTTAAACATGCCTTAATTTTATTCCTGGAAATCTTAAAAGCATTTAGAAAGCTGTTACTCTCTCTTAGAAGAAGAGCCCACAACATGCATATGAATACTGGATTAACTATTAAGGCTAATGTAACATGTTAATAATACAGCAAGTTCACGCTGCTGGTTGCTTTTAATAACACAGCATTACACTGAAATTCATGATATCTGGAAGAAATTTTGTCCATAGCCTCATATAATCATCTTTAGGAGCTGCTTTCAGACTGCATGCCCAAAACTCAAATTTTAGACAAAAAACCCCAAAGCTTTATACTTACATTGTACCTTACATCTGAGGATCTTAAAGTAGTTTAATTTCTCATAGTAATAACCTAATACATCAATCTTCTCATATTCTCTTTTATTTATATTTGGCTTCTTCCCTGCCCTTTGTCTTCCCTCATATTCATTGCATTTATTCCTGCTTCTTTTATCTATACCTGTATAGATTAATTCCTTTTGATCTGTCCATACTGCATGCACTTGTATCTACAATGTGTTCCTGCCTTCAGATTTATATCAAATAAAGAGAAACAATTTCTAGAATTAAAAAACTACATACAAAACCAAGAAACACTGTTCTATATCTTAAATGTGTGTCTTTGTAGTTTAAAACATCAAACCTCATTACAGAACAATGGCTGATATTGTTGGTAATTATGGCTTAGAAGAAAGATTTTAACTTTCCTGACATAGAAAGCAACTTTTTTTTTCCTTTTTTTTTTTTTTTTTTTTTTTTTTTTTTTTAACTTTGGGTTTTTTTCACAGGCTAAGCTGAAATTGTTAAAGAGGCAAAGGGCAGGGAAGTTCTGAGAACTGATCAGGGAGCACAACTGACCATGACACCAGCACCATTCCTCCACAGAGCAGTGTCTGATCTTACAGGATGCCATCAGCTGGAGCTGGGGATTTGGCTTAGAAAAGACCTTCCATTATCATCAGGCACCTGCAAGTGGTCAGAGAAGTTACCCCCAACACAGAAGGTGCACCTGAATGTCCAGCAAGTCAAATGCAGCTCAAAAGGCACATGGTTGAAGGTGGTTGGCCATCTTCATGTATGTAAGTCCTAGGCAGCTTGGCTTGAAAAGGGTTGTTATTCTTCTTTTGAGAATTCCCCTGTTTTTTGTATGGGAATCTGAAAAATGAACCTGTGGATCAGGTGTGTCTAAGTAGTTCAGTGGGTTTTTATGCAGGATCTCATTTAAAGAGAAAGGCTCTGTAATAAATGATAGTTGTGGAAAAAAAGTTCCCCAGAAATAAAAATTTCTTCCTTTCAGATTGGCTGACTCACAGATTCGACTTTTACATCAAAACCTCTTTTATATTGGAAGATTACATTTGGATAGTCTTTTTATCTATGTACATAGCATAATCCTTTTTAAAAATTAGTTTCTTGTCCAAATATATCTCTTTTGGCATTAGCTTCTGCTATCTGATCTAGAATGATCTATTGACAGTTTTTTGTTGTCTCTCCTCAAAAGATTTGGATGTCTTTTCCTCATTTTCTTGTAAGGAATAATAGCTAACACATAAGAGATAACAATAAAAATATTTAATTTGCTTTTATAACACTATGCTACACAAGCAGTCACAGGTATTGTATTAATTGTTAAATAACATGTACCTCTTAATTAAAGAATCAAAAATAACCAACCAAAAAACAACAAAACCAAAACCAGTAAATAGAAAGAAGCCAAGGAGTCTAGAAAGTGCCCATGGAATATGATGCCACTTGGAATCTGTTACAAGAAGAACCTTACAAATTAAAACTCCTTTTGTGTTTTTTTTGGGGAGGGGGGGTAGCAAGGAGACCTCAGATCAGAATATGTGTATTTAAACAAAGTATTGGGTTTTGTTGTGGGTCAAGTCCAAAACCAAGAGAGGCCTATTTTTCTCATTCTGGTTTTCATATTAAAAAAATGTTCCAAGAACAACTATTCTCATGAGGTTTTGGCTCAAGATGGCAGGAATTTTAGGAAAAAACAGATGATCTCACAAGACCTCCGACATCCAAAGCAGAAAAAAAATATCACAAGTCAGTTTGTGCCACATGCCACTACTCAGGGCCAAAAATCTGCTGAGAACAGTCTAAAGAATTGTTGGGCTATTGAACCAAAAATAAAAATTTATGTTTTTTTTTAACTCTTAGGCTTAAAATCTAAGCACCAATCTGACCACAAGATGAGTATGGTCTCCTCAGAGTAACTCTCACATATGTCATTGGTGACTGAGTCTCACATCTATTGTTGATGACCTCCTGGCTGAAAAATAAGTATTCAAGGAAAGAACATAGCAAGAAGAGAATCCTATTACAAAGAGGGTAGTGTATTTCCATATCCAAATAATTTAGCATCAAATTACAAATGATGGCATGAAGTACCCAGATCTTTATTGTGACAAGATGTGTGGGAAAGGAAAAGGGCAGAAGACAGTTTCATCCTGGATATACAGTCCAGTGGAACAGATTTTGAACAGAAATTTTGTCCAGCTGAGGAAACTACTGTCTTCAGTTTTGTGGTCAGCAAAGGCTGATAGGGTTCACAAACAATGTTTTACACACACTCAATATCACACAAACAGTTGCATATGGATTCAGTTTGAACTGTGTGAATATTTAAAAGTCTGTTTTCAAAAATAAGATATTTGACATGAGGTTGAATAAAACTAATTGAATAAAATCAGTTAGGTGGGTCTAAAAATTATCTAATGCTGTAAGAGGCTTTCAGCATCATGTTCTCTGAAACAGAGCATTGATAGGTGCAAGATGGAATATATCCATTTATTTAAGTGTCTATTTTATGCCAGCTTTGAGCCTGATCTTATATATTTATTGCACATAATCATATTCTCTGATTTTCTAAAAATAACACCATATGATTGAGAGATGTTGTCAGTTTTGGAAGTGGATTTTCTGTAACATTTTGAAATTTTACTAAAATGAGAAAATAGAACACAGAATACTTTTTGCCAGATTTTTAAGCTATGAGTTGGAGGGGGGACCATAGAAGAAAATAATATATTGACTCATGAGTGCAAGACAGATATTTATGACATGATTCACTGTAGCCTTGTAGAATAAAAGTGGGATTAATAAAATGTGTGCAGAGGAGTGTGCAAACTGTTGCATCCTTTGAATTCATTGAAGATGACGTGAAAAAGTTGTTTGGATGCTTTATTATGTGTGGCTATCCTATAAAAAAATGCTAGTCTGGAAGTAAAAGGGGCCAGAGATAAAGATGAGCACGATGGGGTTGACAGTCCAATTAAACTTGAAAACCTCTTTTTATGTTACACATTAAAAATCATGTTCAAACCAATAAACAGAATGAATAAACATAGTATCATTGTGTGTGTATGACACATCTACAAAAGTAGAACACAAGACTTGACGATAGTATTTCAGTGGTGTTTAGTTATTATAGGAGACAGGACTGTATTGCAGGAGAGGTTTGGAATAAGGTAACATTTAGGTTGACACATGCCCTTAAATAAGTCAGCAGAGTCTCTAATTTTCTCAAATCATCCTTATTAGGAGGACTTCATTCTCTTAAATCTATTACAAAAGAAAAAGGGATTAGGATGAAGAAAGGTTAATAAAGAACAAATAGATCCCTCCAGTATTTGAAGGAAAAAACTAATTTGATCCCGTGGGTGCCACTGAAAACCCTGTGTTTTCTGGTCCCTTTTTTCTCTTGTGACTTGTGCACTGTCTCTCAGGAGGAGCTTGGTCCATGTGTCTTTCCTGTAACACCCTGGTTATTGCCACTATTCCTCCAGGAGGACTCAAAAGGTCACCCTGGGAGGGACCTGGGCTGAAACCCTCATACAACTGAATTAAACAGAGAACCCCCCAACAGGACACAGCCAAAATAACATGCAGAGTTATACCCCTTTGAATTACTTCAGATGGTTGAAGTCATCATGTGAGATACCTAGCTGGAAAAACTCATGATTTTGCAGGTTGATCCATGGCCCAAACAGGATGCCTACTTCTATGTTATTCACATGAAGGAACAGGTGTCTCTGACTCCAACTCTGACTATAATTGCAACATCTTCTTGCTCCAGTGCCATAAGGCATAATCAAAGATTTCTTTATATGGTAGAGGACAATTTTTTCAGCCAACCTAAGGTGAGACACAAGAAGAGATAATTTTCATTATTTTCTAGCTGCAAATGTCTTGCATGCAGCAAGATGGGAGAAATCTCATTCTCCTTCTGCTCTGCCAATGCTGCCCCAGATGCCAAACACCAGAAGTTTCAGAAGGGAGGCAGAATATGATATATAACCAGGAGTCTCTGTGTTATTATCTTTTAGACCCACCTTGGATAAGTGGGGGATACTTTAAACTGGGGCACCAAAAAGGCAATGTAAATGAGCTGATTTGCACATACAGTTAATGGACTAATGAAGTCAAATTTTACATCTACTCCTCATATGTTATTCTCAGAAAATATTTTTCTCCCTAGTGAAAAATATTACTAAATCATTTTTTTCATTGTTTACAATTTTCCTATGACTTTATTTTATCAGTATCCAAACTACCCTTTGTCTTTCAGCACAAATTGGAAATTTTAAACAAAAAGCAATGTTAAAAATTATATAAAAATTTACCATTCATCAGAAATCCATTATTCAAGAGAAAAAACCACAAATACTGCGTTAGAATCTCTTGACTGACTGTGGTTTTCATCCATTATATGTCTACTATTATTAATGGTTTTGTTATTATTAGCCCAGGTTGTTTCAGACAAGCAAACACTTCCTAAAGCAGCATTGTAGAGCAATATTTCATTAAATTAAAATCACTAAAATCTCTTAAAAGACACCCTATAATGGGAAAAAAATGAGAGAAATGGAGCACTTGGAAGGCTCACACTGAATTTTAAAGCCCATCTGACTGTTGTGTGACATATAAGCACATTGTGTTGTGTGCAGCACTTTTACCCTACACAACGGTTTAAAAATATTATGTTTTAGCTTTTTTCTTCCATTAAAAATTTCATACAAAGTCATGCATGTTAATTGAAGCGGATGTGAGTGAAATGCAACCCTTGGATTTTATTATATGAATTTAATTCAGAAAAAGAAGGAGGGGGCAGGGGGAAAAAGAAGCCTCAACAAATTGCTGTGGATTTATTTTCTTCATTTATATTAGGTTACCCAGAATGAAAAGGTGCCCAATGGATGTTAGATATAATAGCTAGAGAGTTTAATATGATTTCTGCTGCAAGAAAAACTGGACTAGATAAAAAAATCCATATCTTAATGATAGGTAAATAATCCTTTAGTATCTCAGATGTACATGCTACAGGCAGCAACTCTGTGTTCATGAAAACTCTTTTATTCTTGTAAGCCATTACTGCAGAGATATTGCTATATTGGTAGATATATTCCTACACTGATAAATAGACTGCATAAACAATATGCCCCCCCATAAGCAAGATAATGCTAGTACAGTCTAGCAATAATAGCTCCCCTGCAGGAGGCTAGATTTTTCCCTTTTTCTAAATGCTAACAAGAACAGTTCTAAGGTTATCCACGTAATAAAAAGCAGGGGTAAAACAAGTGTGGTGCACAGAAGTCTGTTTCCCTCATCTCTTCTACCTCAGGTGATAATGTTGCAGATTTCCTTATCCCCATGTACTCTGATGGCATGTGTGTGCTCATGTGTCTCTGGGCATGTGCATAAGATGTTTTCTTATTTAATAAATAAATGTGTGCACTCCCGCAGTGTCAATAAAGTTTTAGCTGCCTGTGAGATCCCTGTATATATTGGATAGCTACTTCATTTCAAAGATTCTGATGAAGTCCATAATCCACGGGAATGTAGCACAAGTCCCTGCATGAGGTACTGGAGGGTAAGCTGCTAAGAATCACTTGCAGCTCTGCATGGAGCCACATAGTTCTCTTTGATAAGTTGCCCGACCTGAGGAAGCTGAAAATATGTCCATTATTGTGAAGACTGTTGAAAGAATATTGGATTATTAGTCTGGCTAGTGACAAGATCTTGAAGACTGATTTAGGTAACGCACATTGTTGATCATGCTTTTAAAAAAGAAGTCTCTTAATTTTCAAGTTGCTTAAAGACACAGATATTTGAATGGCAAACTTTTAGCATCAAAATTTACATCTTCTTCCTAATAGTTGTCAGATTTTCAGAGGATCTAGGCACAGACACAATATACTGGTGTTAAGAGTCCTGCATACAGAGCTTCTGTCTCTTAGCACACACAAGTGCAGCAAGGTAGCACACTCACACTCTGAGATCAGTAAAATTCCACCATGTGAGAAAGTTATTTTTTCCTGCTGCATAGGATCTCACATTTTGTCATGAATCAAGCAGAAAGAGGAAGAGGAAGGAAGGAAGCAGAAAGCTGGTGCAGAAAACAGCCACTGATGTGAGTCTTGCTTTGGAAATGCTTTGCTTTAGAAGTGCCCAAATTGTTATCCATCTTCCTCTCCTCTCACAGAAACCACAGTAACAAACATAACAATGCGTTAGCTTAGAGGTTTTTAAGGAAATTAATCTTGTTTTCCTTAAGTATGTTCCATTCTCTTCTTATAAAGGACTAGAGGTTGAGGAAGAATGTAGGCATACGAGTAGTTTAAGTATCATCATTCACAACACAATGTAAATCCATTTTTATAATTTCTATCATATAAAGGCTACCCCAAAAGGCTTTACTGTGTTAAATGAAACATTTACTGAAGAATAACAAAAACCCATTAATAACAAGATGGAAGTAAGATTCAGAATGTCAAAAGAAAAAGCTTTTTAATTTTTATTTTCAGGTTACGTATGAAAAATTATGGGCAGACAGAGAAATGGCTGTCTGCTCCAAATGGCTGCAGGAAGGAGGAGGAGAACATTTTTTCACCCAGGAATGGGAAAATACACCAGTATCAAAACAGCACTAAGAAAAAAAAAAAAAAAAGACCTAGAAGAAGACAAAGGGATGAGTGGAAAGACAGTGGAAACCCAGTTAAATTCCACCCAGTGGAAACAAGTTTTCACCTCTGATATTAGAAGCCAAAGCTTTTGAATGGACGTAAGTATGTAATACAAAACTTGCTTTCACATCAACTTCCAATAAGTTTTCATGAGAAATTCAAGGCTCAGTCTGAGTTTGCCATAAAATGTAACCAGATTCTTAAGATTTTTCATTCAGAGAAATCTAAGTTCCCTTCTGTGCATCTCATTATCCTGGAAAACAAGTTACAGAGGGTCTGAAATCCCTACTTGAATGATTCTACTCCAATTAAGCTTCAGAGGCACAATTGCCCTGTTCTCCTATTCATCAGGTTTTGACAACATTTCCCCTTGTGAAACATTAACACTATGTAGAAAATAGATATTCTACCTCACAAAGGAGTTTAAGAATTCAAAACTGGCTCTGACTTTGAGGAAAATTAAGTTGTCAAACTCTCCACGAAGTTAAATAATTAGAAAATATTAATTTCAAGGCATTCACATTGTAGTGCTTGCTTAATTTTTAATGTTGATACATTTATTGTCTGAAATTTTTAAAGTTGGGTTTCTTTATAAGTGACAAGTCCAAGTGTTTCATTCCAAAAGTGTAGGAATGGGATGTTTTGAAATCATCAGAAAAGTCTCCACTAAATGAAATTGTTGCAAAACCTGCCCAGTTTCACAAAGCTTTTCATTTTTTGACAGAATCTTAGATTTCAAAAGAACATAGGTCTATCAAATTTTCTTCAGCCTCCTATGAGCCAATGGTGCATTTCCAAATATTAATATTACCTCATAAACCAACAGAAAATCACACCTGGCTATTACTTTTGCTTGTTCCTGTGTTTTTCCTACTTTTGCTTCTTCCTGTGATTTTGCTCTCCTTGCCTTTTGGCAGCAGCAATGGCAGTGAGATGTTTTCTGTTGTAGGGCTGTACCAGGACACTTTTGGGTTTGGTAGGCACTGCTCAGCCCAGGGGGTTGTTGGCACACCCAGTGCTACAGTGCTGTTGGGAAAGCTGAGTCAGGTGTGTGTAGTTCACTGAAGTTGAAACAGATGTGGGCTTTTGGGAGGGAGAAGTGCATCTCTCTTCCCCCATTATTACAGGCGTACCAGAGGCCATATCACCCTACACTGTAAAACAGCCACCCCAAAACCAGGATGACTGTCCTCCACAGTCAATTGGAGCAGTTGCTCTTGGCTGTTTCCTCTATTCAAGAATTTTTCTCCTCTTTCTTAAGCTTTTGTTTCACTTAGAAACTTCCACATCAGAAAGATCAGGCTTGTGTTTTTCAGGCTCAAAGCCAGCATATGGGTTTTAGGATATACAGAATGTTGCAAACTGGAAAGGGACAACAATAAGGAAGTGTGAGGTGGTGATGACAGTGACAGGGATAAGTTCTCTACGAGGCACAGAAGGTAGAAAGTTAGAAGTTTTCTTTAAGTTCTCACTAAATAACAATATTATTGCTATATTCTGGAAGGTGAAATCACTTAAGGTTCATGACTTTTAAACAATTAATTACATTTCATGAGTTTTCCCTTTTCTGTATTTTCATAGTACTATGCTTTTCCATTTTACAGGAAATAAAACTGCAAAACTTCCTCTAGGCAATAAAAATAAAGAGTCATTGGAGTTCAAAGTGGCATGTAAAATCCTTTTCTTTATAAACTAGCAAAAAAAATTGCACAGCTATCATATAATGAAAATTATCTTCTAGACCAGTGATGAATAAAACACAAGAGTAAAGATACACATTGCTGGGAATCTACCACTTCAAGTGGCAGAGATCCTGCAAGAAAAACTGATGCCAGCAGAACTCCCAACTTTCAAGCCCTGAATAACCTGAGAAACATTAGATTCTGGTACTGCTGACTTTGCAACTGAGTGGCCACAAAACTACAAGAGAAACTCTACCTCCTACACTGGTTCTGTCTCTGTCTCTTCAATAGGAACTGAGATTCTCATCACCCACTGCCTGTGGCACACATCATTCACAAATTTCAATTGCAAGACACTGTATTCTTGGAAGCTGGATAAAGATGATACACAATACCTAATAAATGCAGAGAAAGAACTGTTTAAATTAGGTCATTAAGTTACTCATAATATATTACAATACTCACAAGAACTCGACAACCTTGAATTTCTGTGAATTGCTAAATGTTGTATGTATTCCTGATACATTCTTAGCATTTGAACACTCCTGGGCTTTTGTTCCTGTTGCCCTCAATTACTTCAACTAGGAATAGCTCTTTCTTGGGTCTGTTACCACTTCCACCTGCTGGAAAGGAGGGAAAAAAATGTCACTGTACATGTAAATGGGAGGCCTGAGATGTTTTCACTTACTGAAGGATGGAAAACATCAGAAATCTCTCCCTCTTGAAAGCAGTAGAGAATAGAGCTATTGAAATTATCAGATTTTGAGACATTAAGTTCTGTAATGAAAAGGCTTCTTCATTTTGAAACAGAGTTGCCTGGTGCAGTGACAACATGGCTGGAGTCAGTAGCTCCTGGGTTATCCTCTTCCTTCCACCTCTGGCTCACTGGTTGGCCTTGGAAAAAGCTTTCTGTCAGGTTTGGGAAAACTTCTGCCCAGTTTCCTCACCTGTAAAACAGGCTAGACTGATAAACACTTCTCCAAGGCAGCTCACTGGGCTTTGTGAGATTCTCTGGATGATGCTTGTAAATGTAAATGAGTTCTGTGAATGTCAAAAGTTCTTACATTATAATGTCATGACTTTATGTACAGTTCAGGAACTTTATACACAGATCCCAGGGCAGATGTCATCCTGGGAAATAGAAGGGCTGGAGTAAATATTGGAGCAAGGAGAAAAGGATGCTTGAATGGAAAAAGAAAATTACTTGTGGGGGAGGCAGCACCATGAGTTTCTGCTATCTGCAGTCTTACCCAAAATAATCATCTGTGCTGCCATTCCAGCTAGAAACAGGTTACAACTTCATATAAACACTCACAGAATTGGGGCTTGAAGAAAACAGGAAATAACACACTTTTTTTTTTCTTTTTTTTCTTTTTCTTTTTTTTTTTTTTTTTTTTTTTTTTGTGGAGACATTCTAGCTGTTGGGAGCACTATTCACTTCATCGTGGAGTATGGGAGAACCATAGGGTCCTGTGTGGGAGTCCTCTAAGAAAAAAAATCCCCTTTACAGTCTGTTTCATCTGAGTCATTTCTCTTTTGAATCATGGGGTTGATTATACTTGCCTTCGGCACTTTACTAACCCATGATAAAGATGTAGCTTGAAATCCCCTCAGCACTTCCTCTGGCTGAATTTATTGAGCATATGGGGGTAGAAAAAATCCTAACCTGCACAAATATATTCTTTTTTAAGGAGTTAGACACCTACCCCCTCTAGAATTGAGAGGATGCTGCCAGACTGTGTCTGTCCCCTCTGAATAGGGTGTAATTTTCCACAAATCCCTCCCACCATGGAAATGATTTTGTAACGCCTAAAATAGACTGCTGCCTTGCCTACCTGTGAGAGAAAAAGGAACTGAGACAGTAGAGACTGAAAATAGTTACGTGTTTTGTCTGTTGTGGTGAGTATAACTTTAGTGAGCCAGCGCCATCAGCCAACTTTCTCATTGTTGCATTCCGGTGCTCTGAGCTCTGCTTATTTATTGAACAGCCCTCCACATTTACCTGGGCTCATGAGGTAAAGAAGAGAGGAAGTTTATAAAGCTGGAATGATTTCACAGATTTGCTGGGGGAGAACTGCAGCTTCTTTTTTTTGATTGAAATAAAGGTCCATTTGAAAAACAGTCTCTGTAACAGCGAGGTGTGCACAGTAGATGGAAATTTTTGATGGTTTCAGTGGGAATTAAGCTCCTCTTAAAATTGCATTCATAAAACTGTAATCAGCTAAAACTGCATAGGATGTACACTTAACCTTGGAAATTTCTCTTTATATATATCACCTGAGGAAAGGATTAATCTTGAATTTGAGACATGTGCCTCTCTCATCTGTAAGCATGAGGATAATGTTTAATATCCAAGAAGGAATTGAATATCTTGCCATTTTAAATAAAGAATTATAAAATGTTCTAACAAATATCTTCTGCTTTGCTAAAAGAAAATGTGGTTCTTATGGAGCAGAATTGAAATAAAAGCAGATCAAGAATAAGTATTTCAGATGTGGCAAAGAGCAGAGCATGCAAATACTCTGGGATGTGACAGGAGATCTGCATGATCTTATAGCAGTAGGTCCATGGTGCTGACAGCTCTAGTTCAGGTTGTTAAACAGTCTCCAGTGGAAATCTGGTTTCTTTTTCTCACAGCTTTTTGGTTTTTCCTCTTTCAGGTAAAATTTTTCAAGCCTTTATTTGAAATCTTACATTCAATCAGAATTAAGAGTAAAAATGAAATGGCAAAAAATAAGCATGTGTGCATTGTTCTGCAGCATTGGCATCTGTGAGTTTGTCATGAGTGGAAGGGCTTCTAAAAATCCAGTGCACCTAGCCCCACAACCTGTCTTGGTCCTTTGCTATTTTAGGCTGTGGCCCCAGATCAGGATCCAGGTCTTAGAGAGGAAGTTTTAGGCTGGGGAGACAGGTATTCTCCCTACAATTACATTATTTAAAGCCAGGCAGGGGGGGAAAAAAAAAATAGGAAAAGGAAAAAAAAAAAAAAAAAAAAAAAAAAAAAAAAAAAAAAAAAAGTTAACACGCTGGAATTAAGTGCCTTGTCAGCATGTAAAATAATCAGTTAAATATCTCTTTGTGGTTTGGGGTTTGGGAGGTGTTGTTTTGTTGTTGTTTTTGGGTTTTAGAGCTTATATAGTGTGGCAAAAAATTGAAGAATATAAGAATCTCATGAACCTTCATTGTTTCATTGCAATAGTGTAACTATGCTCTGGCAACCACAGCATTGCAAAACTGGAATAACATGAAGAAAATATTTAATTTATTTTTAGATACCTTTTAATATTACTCCATAATTAAAGTAATTTGTAGAATGTTATTACATTGTTTTTTTGGTCTGACTTTTGAAAAGAACCACAAATAACAGAAAAATAACACCATGTTAATTAACAGCATCAATTCAGAGTGAAGTTAATGGCACTGTTTGCATTACTAATGCAAGCAGAATTTGGCCCTTAGGAAGTTATTTCATATGGCAGGTCTGTGTTTGTCTCTGATGCACCAACACCAGCTGCCAGATTCTGGTGGATGACTGGCAGGAGGTTTCTGCCCTTTTGAAACCATGGAAAGAGGGACCTTGAGAGTGGAAAAACAAGGCAGAACAGAAAGACCAGGAAAGAGAGATTAGACCCAAGACAATAATAAAAAAAATGAGAGAGACTTGAAGGATAAGGAAGGATCAAACTAGTTAAATAAAATCTGGGGCAGAAGGTAACAGCAGAGACAAAAAGCCCAGGTTAAGTCAGTATTCCTCATGTCTCTGCTCTCTTCTGAACACCAGTTAAAATAAAGACAATAATGAAGTTGATTTTCATAAGTGATATTTTGAGCACAAAGCTCTCTGAATTTTAGAGCACTCCCAAACTTGTACCTATAATCTCAATTAATTGTGACTCTCTCAGGCCATAATACTGAGTGAGGTATCCCTCAAAAGAGAAAGCAAGAGCAATTATTGCCTCATCTGCTTCCTTTTGTAACTGAAAAATTCAGCTCTACCTACTCATTATTGAGTTCCACTGTAATTTGTACCAGGGTAAAAGGAAAGAAGGAAAATAATGTGTTTTATATTAGGGAGATACTTTAGAGTGCTGGTTCTAGAGCATAGAATATTATTTTCAGTGTTCCTAATTAAGAGCCTTAATGCTGAGCTTGCCCATTGCTTTAAGGCATTGCAATCACTGTAATGACTCCTCAGTCTGTGTGGTAGATCTACAGACACCAGCCTAAAGAATTCTCTAAAAAATCAAATTAGTACTCCAAAATTATTTTTCTTATTTCTCCTTGTTATGTATCTTCTACTTTGTGTAACACTGTAAATTGTATCTTGAGCAGGTACTCCCAGCTGGCAAGCAAACTTTATTGAAGGAAATGTGATACTTTTTAGGGCATTATCTAGCTAAGGATTTTGAAGTCTTTTGGTACCATTAATTAAATAAATTTCTCAACAACTCACTTGCAGTACTATTATCACTCCCACCTTTTAGCTGAGTAAATTTGGGCTGCCTTGTCCAACCTCAGATACCATGGCATTGAAAGGAATGAGTGAAGGATAATGCCAGACTTCTTCATGCCTTTCAACACTTCAATTTGCTTATTTTCAACTATTCTGTTGTCACTGCTCCATACAACACTTCTCAGGCCAGAAGGCCAGAGGGGAACTTTGCCTTTAATATACTGGAAATTTTAAAAAAACCAACAAAACAAACAAACCAAAACACTAAAATTTGGGCATAAGTATTTTGAGGCCAATATGTGAGCATTTCTATTAAAATCATAATTTCACAAAATTATCCATCAAGTTCTCCTTCAGCAAGGAATAAAAGATTTCTTCATAAACTTCCTGTTTCCATGTTTTTCCATAATGTTTTGGGACAGAAACTGTTTGGAGGGATCCCTAGAGGCTATGAGCACCTTTGGCCAGTCACAAGCAGAGGAAATCCACACATTTAAGATGAGTGGGAGACTGCATTCCTGAGACATGGATGTCCTAGCAAGTGTTTGTCAGCTGCTGATTTTCAGGAGCTGCCAGGACAGCTAATTTTTCTTACTCCAGCCTGAGTGAAATCATTGAAAATTAGTGGACCAAATGAAGCAGGTCTGTGGACCCCTCAGGTGGAAAAAGATGTTTGTTTATTTAATTGCTTGAGCTAATTTATCCAGATGCAGGTAGCAACTGTAGAATAAGACCAGCAACTTCACAGAAATGCAATTTACTGATCTTCCCCTTCTCACATGGTCAGTACAGGTCTCCCCTCTGTGATCTGGTCTGTTCACACCTAAGGGTATGAGTTGTGAGTATGTGTTGAAAGCAAATATTAAATATATGCATTTTTGATACTAACACATTTTGACTAATTGATTCATTTGATACTAAGACATGACTAATTAAGATGAAAAATTAAAAAACAAACCATTTTAGAGGAGTGAACATCAAGAATATGAATCTAATTCTTGGCCTAATTTCTGAAGTTTGCAGAACTTTTCAAGTTTTCTTCCTGTTATTAAAAGATTATACTTTTTTTGCTGCTATATGACCATCTCATTCCCCCAAAAGATGCTTTTATCTTGCTAAGTCAATCCCTACAAAATCAACTTACTTCCTCAACCCATATTACTGCCTTTCCAACCAAAATTTTTTATTAGATAAGCTTTTTAAGAAGAGAAAGAAAAGTAGCCTGTAGCTTCATACTTGCACCAAGCATCTTTTCTAAGGGAATGGCAGAAATATTTCCACTCAATATCTTCACACATTAAATGATTCATATTTTCTGGTTGATTATTGCTCTCCAAATAGGATGAAGGATACTTCTTAATTATTAAAAAACAAAACAAAACAAAACAGAAAACTAAACAAAAACAAACAAACAAAAAACCTACAAATCTACCCCCCAAAGAATAAGAAGGGCTTCTACATGTATGTTAACCAGAAAATGAAGGTAAAGAAGATGTGAAGAAGGATTATGCCCTTCAATAACAAATGATGGAAAATTGGTAACAATGGATGAGGTGAAGGCTGAAGTACTCAATTTTTTTGCCTGTCTTTAAAAGGCAACCTCTTTTCCCACACCTCTCAAGTGGATGGACAGCAGGATGAGGACTGTGAGAAAAGTGCTTCCCAATATAAGTGGCTCATGACCACCCAAGAAACTTTAATGTATATAAGTCTGTGGACTAATAAGATGCGTTCCAAAGTTCTGAGGGAATGACTGATGCAATTGCCAAGACACTCTCCACGATATTTGAAGTCATGGCAGTCAGGGGAAGTCCAAGGTAACTGGGCTTTGAACCCATTGTGCCCATCTTTAAAAAGGTTAGAAAGGGGGACCCTGGAAATTACTGACCTGTCAGCCTCACCTCTGCACCTGGGAAGATCAGGGAACAGATGCTCCTAGACACTCTGCTAAGGCACATCAGGGACAGGGAGGTGATTTGGGAGAGCCAGCAGAGCTTTACCAAGGGCAAGTCCTGCCTCATCAGCCTGTGGCCTTCTATGATGGAGTGACTGCATCAGTGGGTAAGGGAAGGGTCACAGGTGTAATTTATCTGGACTTCTGTAGAGCCTTTGACATGGCCCCCCTCAACATCCTTCTCTCTAAATTGGAGAGAGATGGATTTGGTGAATGGGCTGTTAGATGGGTAAGAAATTGGCTGGACAATCTGATCCAGAGGATCATGATCAGTGGCTCAGAGTCCCAATGGGCCTCAGTGACAAGTGCTGTCCCTCAGGGATGTGTCCTGGGACCAGTTTCATTCAGTATCTTCATTAATGACATGGATGGAGGGATCGAGGTCACCCTCTACAGATTTGCAGATGACACCAAACAGAGTGGTGTGGGTGACACACCTGAAGAACAGGGTGTCATCCATGGGGACCTGGACAAGCTTGAGCAGTGGGCCCATGGGAATATCAGGGGTTTAACAAGGTCAAGTGCAAGGTGCTGCACCTGGGTAAGGGCAACCCCCAGTGTCAACACAGGCAGGGGATGAAAAGACTGAGAGCAGCCCTGCTGGAAAGACTTAGGGATGCTGGTGGATGAGAGGCTGGACATGAGACAGCAAAGTGTGCTTGGAGCCCAGAAAGCAAATTGTGCCTTGGGCTGCATCCAAAGAAGTGTGGCAGAGCTAGGAGGGATTCTGACCCACTGTTCTTGTGAGACTCCACCTTGGTCACCAGCCCAGGAAGGACTGACCTGTTGGAGCAAGTCCAGAGGAGAGACACCAAGATTAGAGGGATGGAGCACTTCTACTACAAGAAAAGGCCAAGAGAATTGGAATTGGTCAGGCTGGACAAGAAGAGTCTTTGGGGTGACCAAATTATGGCTTTCCAGAACCTGAAGGGAGCCTACAAGAACGATGGAGAGAGACTATTTGCAAGAACAAATAGTGACAGGACAAAGGGGAACAGCTTCAAGCTGGAAGAGAGTACATTTAAACTACATGTAAGGAAAAAATTCTTTATATGAGGATGGTGAAGCACTGGAACAGGTTGCCAACAAAATTGTGGGTTCTCCATCCCTGGGAGTGTTCAATGTCAGGGTGGATGGGGCTTTGAGCAACTTGATCTAGTGAGAGGTGTCCCCGATCTTGGCAGGGGTGTTGGAAATGCATGATCTTTAAGGTCCCTTCAAACCCAAGCCATTCTGATTCTGTGACATTTTTTACAACTTTTGGATTCCAACAGAATGGACAGTGATACAAAACATGAAGAGATGCTAGTTGAAGTTTTGCAAGCACTAAGTATATGGGATGCTGTATCCTCAGTTGCATCCATTCTAACTGGAATGTTTGTGCACTTTCCCATAAACCTGAACACTGTAGTTCAGCCTCCTCCAAAGGCTCCTCAGAAAAATGCCCAAGCACCACTGCTTTGTCTCCTGGCTTCCTCTCAGTTTTGCTGCTTTATATTTTGCTTTTCTCTTAGTGAATCAGATTCCTGAATCACCATCTGTAACCACACAGTCTACCCATCATTCCCCACAAAGGCTGAGAATGTGTCCACCAACTCTAGTAAAGAATGAGATATATGAAAATTAAACTGTTTCAGTCTAAGCCCCTCCAGTGTGCTACCAGCCTGAAAAGAAAAAAAGGAGAGAGGGAGAGACTGTTAGATTTTTCCAGTAATCTGATGAGAAGAGAGAGACAGGCAGAGAGAGTTCACTTGGTTAATTTTCTAGCCAGCAGCTACAACAGTGCTTCTATTAGGAGATATGAAAAGAGACAAAGAGATATAATAGTTATAGATTGGCTTTGTTGGCCAGAAGAAGTTCTAACTGTGCTGGAGGGATGAGGAGGTACAGAGGAGTGCTCTCAAGGGATATTTTTTTACATTAATATCATCATTTTGGTGCATCTCTAGCTGTGCATTCACTTAACACTGACTGAAAATAAAGGTTTTAACATATCACACTGCCTGACCAGAAAGGTGAAATGAAAGCTGGAAAAATGCATTGACCTTGTATTATTCTCCTTTGCCTTGACTTAGTGAGATTCAGATTCAAATTTTGTCAAATGTTTTTGTCAGAAACCTTCCTTCAACAGATGCAGTTGTTTCATCTTATCTTCAGTCTGTTTTTTTCTCTTATTAAAAAAGATGAGAAAGTGCCAATTTGCTTTATAGTCTGCCCAGTCCATTGTCATTAGATTATTCTCAAACCTATTTGTCAAATCCCTTGTCCAAACCCTCCTTCTTGTACTACTTCATTCTGAACAAGAAACTACACATCACTTGTCTTTTCATTCATTCTTAAGCTGAAGTAGCACTGTCTCCCAAAGCACAAGCATTAGAGTTACACATTTTCACATTTCTCATCCATGTTAAATCCAAGATCATTTTGTTCCCCCTTACTGCCTTCCTCTTCTTCTGACTGCTTGCCTGGATAAAAATAAAAATGCCTTAAGCAAATCCTTTCATAACCTTATATATTGGGATGGTTAGACCAGCGCTCCTAACATGAGAGAACACATATCCAGGAGTGGGTGGGTGCCTAAGAGCAAGAAACTAGACAGGAATGGGTGTCTTGCAAACAGCCCTGTTTTCATGAGCTAACTAACATCCATTAAAAAAAAAAAAAAACAAACTAAATTATTTTATTTTCATGTGTATTTGACCTTTGGAGAGAGAATCTCTTACAAATTTATGTGTGAATGTGACATCCAATAACCATTGTGTCAGATATTTTTCCTTCCTTTGGACATGCACAGAGCACAGAAGGTGAGTTAATCTAAATGGAAAACTGAAAGATGCAAACAAAAAGGGGTTCATTTGTAGACATTGTTTTCTGAGACTTCCATGTGATTTTCTGCAAGACAGAATTTTTCCGTGCCTCGGTTTACCCAGCTATAATTTTAATTACAGTCATCTATATATTGTAACAAGAGTGATATTTTGTTAAATACATTAAGATGCCAAATACTGTGGTCATCTAAGTCTTCATTGCTATGCAGCACAACACTGAGAATTGTAACTCTGTTACAGCCATTACAAAATTTAAATATTGCTAGATACAGGCTACAGTGTTTGCATTTTTAGGGTTAGGTCTACAGAGAGATTTGGGACAAATCAATCCAATTTTTAAGCATTGCAACGATCCTTAACATCTCACTCATCTGCTGCCAAAATCTGAGTCTTTAATTATATATACAGTGTTTAACTTCTTTGCTAGAAGCAATTGAACATTTCATCCAGCATGTCAGATAGCCAAGTGATTTGGGCAATGTTCTTAGAAGGGGAAAAAAAAGACCAAAAAAAAACCCCAAAAAAACAAAGCCAAAAAAACTTCAGACTCTGCTCCAGATCAAAAACGATAAACATTTCAAAACTGCTCCCTGAAAAGGACTTAGGTTGAAGGTGTATTTGTTTCTGTGCACGATGCCTCACAAGGAAAGCTTAACTCTGAGCTAGGTGCCTGCTCCCTTGTGATTAGGAATTTCAAGAGACCCCTGGTCCCTGAGAGAAGAAATCAGCTGCTTCTTGTCTGACATACCCTTTGTGAGATGCCTAAAGCCTCCTGGTCTTATGGAGCCTCTAAGGTCCATACTCCTTGCATTTCATGTGTTGCCTGTGACACTGGGGACTGAGAATTTCACTAAGCTGTTAGGCACCTAAAAATAGCACGTTGCATGCCCTAGGTCCTTTATGGGTCCAGCCCCCAGCTCACTACATATTCCCATGTTAAGACTAAGCTCATCCTCACGTACCTGGGCTCACTGCTAACAGCCTATGACATACAGCTGAGGTCATTCTAATTCCCTCTAGTACAAGGCAAGGGATACACATGCAGGAGGTAGTTCATTATGGTATTATAATCATGCCCTGCTTATACCCCAAAGTCATTCACTTCCATTAAAGGCCAGGAGAGCGACTGTGAACTGAATCCCGAAATGAGGAAGTAGCACTGTTTGGGAAGAAGGTCGATGAGGTCATAGTGGTATTCATGGTGATGGCAGCCCTCATGAATTCACCTATTATTTTTTATTTCATTGCCTTCCCAGAAATCTTTCTAAGCTTTAAATAATTACAACCTGTGACACTATTTGTTTAGGATTTTGTTTCATTAACCAACACACATTCCTACTCATTCCTCTTTTTTCTTAAATTCAAATATTTTGAATTATATGCAGGTTAAGCTGCTGGGCTAAGTGAGATTAGCAAAACAAGTGGTTCTAGGAGAATATCAGTTTTTACCATCAGTGCAGTAATGACTGAAAGAATTGTCCAGTAAAAGCATTTTCTTCATTAGCATTTTCTTCTTTAACTCAGGAAAAGACATATACATGAGTCCTGAAGGATATTGCCTGGAGGCTATGAAAGAGGAAAAGACAATCACCAGCATAAGGAAATATTAGAAGGATTTTGATACTTACCTGTGTGAGTGATTTGCACTGCATGAAACTTTTGCAGGATGTGCTGGGCAGATGGAATCCTAATGTTTGTGTGCAACAATGGGTACTCCCAGTAGCTCCTAAACTGGGGACTAACCAATCTCACTTCAGGTCATCAAGGGGAGAGATCCACCAAAGAAAGGGCATAGTAAACCCAAACAGCCCTTACTTATCTGCTTAGATTCAGTTCAGGCTATTTGATCAGGATATATATTGGGTATATCACAATTCTTTCCCTTGCTTTTCAAGACTTAAAAAAAAGAAAGGCAAACTGACCTTAAAATCATATTTTCTGCTTTTTTTGTGAAAGATAAAGAAGAATTTTCTAAAAGGAGGTATGTTTGGAAAGACTGTCCATCTTTCTAGTCTCACTTATTCTTTCTTCATAAGACATTCAGTAAAGAAGAAGAGGAATAAAGCAAATGAAGTAATTGAAAGTGCAATTGACAGTTATAGTTGATAGTTGAAAATGGGAAAGTAAAAATCCAGTATGTCACTTGCCTGCTGGAATAATACACATTTTTGAGTCACAAATCCATTTCAAATATCTTGATAGTTACAATTCAGTATTTCCCCACAGAAAACTAGAAGGACAATTCCTAGGTATGGAGGACAAAAGGACATTGTACTGTTTAGCTTAACTGTCAGATCTGTAGGTAGGGAGACAACACCACTCACTATTTAAAAAAAACAAAACAGTTACAAGCAGGATCTGGTAAGGGGCACTACAGGGAAACACTGTGAAATGATGTAATGTGCAAGGTGAAAAGAACTTTATTCAGGGACACTACAGAAGGAGACCCAGCAGAAAGAGTCTCAAAGTGATTTGGCCAATATTGATCAGATTAAGTATCCAACAGTCAGGAGACTTCTTTTTTTTTTCAGATTCTAGCTGACACTGCAGTCAAGCCTTGTGTTTGGTATATTTATTTTATATAGCTGTAAGTGATCAAGACCTTAATTTTATGTCTGGTGGAACCTGGTACAACACAATGTCCTCATACTATGCTCGGGCCTTGCACAGTGCCATCTGTTAAACAGAAATATTCCCTGACAGCCTGCCATTTAACTATCAGACTAGTCCAGCAATGCTTAACTCATGAGTGCTGACAAGATGCACAGTATTAACTGATATCATTATTTTTTTTATTATTAATACTATTGGCTTTACTATTACTCTACTACCCTCCATTCCCAATCATGAATAGAGAGCCATTGTGCTGTGTACTGTAGAAACATTACATTAAAAACATCCCTGACTCTAAGCCAGTACAAATGAAAGAAGCAGAAATTAGATAGGCATTGAAAATACTCTAATTGGGCCAAACAAAAATGTCATAGTACTTATTTATTACCAGCATTTGCCAACAGTAAATGCACTGTATTGATCAACATGATCCTACAGAGTTAGGAATATGATATTATCAGGGTTTCTGTAACTGGGGGAAGCAGGTCATGTTGTACCAGCCAACTATTTCTGTTCTGCTTCCCATGTGTACCCCTTTCTCCACTCATTTAGCCCAAGAGATATGAATTAATGGGCCAAACACTAAATACAGCAGGAATGGAACTCATTAGGGCAAATTCACAAGCTCCAAGGAGCACAACAGGCCAGTGTGCTCCTCATTTTAAACCAAAACAAACCACTCCAAAGTGCTCCAACTTATCTTTGTGAGAAAATAATTCTGGGTCATATAGTGAGACAAGTCAGAAAGTCCAGAGTGCCACTAGCCTACTACAGCATGAGAAGTATGAAGGGCAAGTCATAACAGAAGCAAAAATTTAGCCCTTGCGTATGGTTTGATTCTTTGAGATTTTTTGGTTTTGGTTTAAATCCTTGCTTTGGGACACACACAAACAGTTTAGCATTCTGAAATCTGTTTTGCTGAAAATAGAGACAGGAAAAGGGAAACTTACATCTTTAATTACTATCCTATTTGTAAGGTTAGTATTAAAATCTGTAGGCTGAAATACTTTGATTACTGCAGCAGACAGCACATGAAAACAGCTCATACTGGCCACTTAAATTCTTTTTTTCATTCATTATTTTTACTAGGTCGTAAATCCACCACTTTGTAAACTAGCCAAGAACAATGTAAATTGGATCGCATGCAGAGGACAGAATTTATCCAGAGTGAGGAAAGTTCATCAGTTAAAAAGTACCAATGAGACCAAACTAAAATAAACATTCTCAAGCCTTAGTTTCAGAAAATCTATTTTATAGTATTTCGATGGTAAAAAATGCATCCAAATCCACTAGAAATCTCTTTATGTACCACCAGAGTGGAATAAAATACCTTATTATAAATAAAAATCAGGACTAGAATTTTGAGGTGGTTTTCTATAGTTGTAGATTCTTGGTGTATGAAGGGCAAAACAATAATAATAATAAATTTGGTCTTTCCTTTAAAACAAAGAGTTAATTAAAATTATGCACTTACACTTTTAAAGTGTCCATATATATTAGCCTTTGAGAAGGAAAGCAAAGCATGTAAATATTGCTGGTCTGTTTCTTTTTTTTTTTTTTTTTTATAATTCAGTCAACATGTAGTCTTTGTTTTTAATTAAATAAAGCTGACAGCATTATAGTCCCTGCACTCCCATTCTTCCAGTGCCAGATCAGAACTAAGTACAATTTTAGACTGAACTTGGAACAGCTTAGATTAATGCTTGACTTGATGGGTATGATTTGTCTGCTCAGTGGGTTGTCTTCAATACAACTTCTCATTCTTCAAGGAGTTAAGCAGGCCTGAAAGTAATTACAAGCACAAAAAATGAATACATTTATTGAGGTCAGTATGACATGGCAGAGGAGGGAGATCAATATTCTTTTGAGGGGACACAGAGTAGTTGTATTATTATTAAATAATTTAAAATTACTAAATGATTCATGCTTTGTTTTGCTTTATTCATTCAATGTTTAACAGGTAGGATTTTCTGCTACTTGATTAAAGACAGCTACATTTCCTGTGAGAGCATAGCTAAAATTATTGTATAGCATTATCAAATAAAAGATTTGATAAAACAGACCTTTTGCAACTGCTCAATGAACATACCTAATTTCTGCTAGTGAGATATTTACTCACTGTGTTTTCTCTAATATCTTGAATGAATAATCTTCCCACTGTACTAGGAATGGATGTTCTATAACTACTTACCTTTTGCATTTAGTAACTTTTGGGGTGTGATTGGTCACATGTTATTCTTTTTTTTTTTTCATTGGATGTCTAAATCTATTATAGTTGAAAGATGAAACCTTCCCATTAAGATTAATTGGCTCTGGGTCACACTTCTAGAGGAAACTTAATGGAGTACAATATAATTAATGCACATATGTGTTCACTGAGAATTCTGCTCATTGCCAATGACAGAACCATCCCAGGCAATAGGTATCATAGCAAAGCTCCTAAAATTCAGTAGTCTCACAAGCACAATATAACAACAGACCCTGCCAGAAATCCCAGAGAAGAAATCTCCAATGCTAGGGAAACTTGGAATTTTTTAATTGAATAATATTGACAGCAGTAGTAGTAGTAATATCTGTTTATATAGCCAAGCAAATGGCTAAAATTATTACCTCAGAGAGCAGTAAATTGAAAAAAAAAATAGTGTGATTCATTATTTATTTTAACTACCTTAATTTAAGGGAATCCATTTATATTTTGTAGTTGTGTTGAGATAACAGTATATGCAATTGACTGCTCAGACATAAAAGACATATTTTCAGAAATTGCTCAAACAGTTGTTATGTAAGTAATCAGATATTTGTGCATCAAAGGACAGACAAGGCCACAAATAGAATGTAGTTGTGTAGATGGGAATAGAGATAAGTATAACATGCCCAGCTTAGTAAATACATGTTTGATAGATAAATGCTGCATCCTTTAGTGAGATTTATGGAAAGCCCATAGAAGAATGTTTTTACAAACCAGATGAAAGTACTGTAGTCTGCTTGTTTAATGTATTAGCTTTTCACATTTTTAGGATGACTAGCACAAAAACCTTGTTTTTTAGTGCTGCACCAGAGTATGTGTAGCTAGCATGGAAAATTCTATGTAGATAATGCTAACACAAGGATGTGTTCCCACAGCAAAATTGGACTCCCTGCTATATGTTTGTATTTAACTTGGTTCACTCAGGGCAAATGTTTTTTAAAAAGCAGCTATTCCAGGGAATTGATGTTTGACAGGCAGGGCTGTCCCCAGAATTGGCTACCCCTTGGAGTACTGAAATGAGAGAGCTTTGGTTAGTGAATGTCATTGCATTGCCAGTTCATCACCTGTTATTATGTGAACAACTTATCAAAGCAGGGCTGCATAGCCCCCATAGAGAAAAATAACATCCTGACAGGAGCAGAATGGTTTATTTTGTACCCAATCTAAATAAACAAAGCTGAAGAGAACTCAGAGATCGACTCTCCTTCCTACTACCAACTACAAAATATGTAAAGCCAGTGATAACAGCTTTTCCCTCTTCATTGCTTTTCTGAAAAGCAGAGGCTGGTCTGAATGATAGTAGGTCAAGGGGACAACATAGGTACTTTTCACCTTGTGAGCATAGATGAGGACCAGACAGACCAGTTTGATGGGACATGACAACCTGCTGTTTTTGACTGACTGCCAATGCCAGCCCACTCTGGAAGCAGGAGTGGGCCCTGAGCAGCAGAGCTGGCACAAGCACAATGCTATTTGCAGTGATGGCATGGCAGCCATGCCCCTGCAAAGTGTTGGTGCATCCTGCCTGCCACAAACACCAAGGCTGCAGGAGGTCCTGCTACTCTACCACTTCTCATTCCTCATCTCTCCTCAATTCTGTTACCTGGACTATGGGTTAACACCATAATTGACCTGAGCAAATTAATCCTCTAAACACTTCTCTCTTAAGTGCATTTGTAGGTCCATCTTGCAAATGGTGACAATAAAACAGATCAAGTGGCTTGTCTATGCCCACTGAAGGACTCTCTATGGCTGGACTGAGTCCCAAGCAGACATGCAGGACTGACCCCAAACATGCAGTACACTATTTACTCAAATCCTTCTATTCACATCAGTTGCAGTGTAACTTTGTTCAGATACCTGATTTTTGGTGTCTCTTCCTCAGCTAAAATTTCCTTTATAATTTGAAACTGTGAAAACTTCATGCAGGAACATAAGACTAGAGAGACCTGTGAAAAGAATTTCAGGGCACCATTACTTTGGAAAGACAGTAGTAACTTCCAAGCTCAAAGGCTGATTCTGCACTGAGAATTGAGGCACAAGGAGCTTTAGCTGCTTACCTCTAGGGAGGCTGTGGCATTGTTGGGAATTGAGCCCAGAATTTCTGAATTCCAGTCAAGTTCCATAACCACAGGATGATTCCAAGACTAGCTGTAACCTACAACTGCCCTTGCCCAAGAATTCAGCCAGGCGCCTTGCGATCAATGAGAAGTAGTTTATTGCTTTTGATGAAGCACAGATAAATTTATAAATAAGTGTCTGAGGCAGTAGGAACCAAGTAGTTTTCCTTCAACAAGACATAACCTGCCATATGACATATTACACTGCCTTCTCTTCCAGAGTACTTTACTTCCTCTTCTGGAGCTCTGTGAGTTTTTGAGGTTCCATCCAGTCTTGAAGGCATATGGCAATGCTGAATCCCCCTGATCCAAGATAGAGATGAACCTTCTTTAGGGAATGACTTATGTTTTCTTCTGACAGAGTTAGTTTTTCAGGATTTATAATATGTCAAGATATTTTTAGGAAATAGCAGCACATGCCAAGCGTTTGCCAGAGTGTTTTATGACCTTATGGTGAGGCCTTCTTAAGGGGCAGAACATTAGCAAAAAATGATGTAGAATTCCAGTAGAGAAGTATATATATATATAAAATTAAATATTGTGTCAGAAGAAGCAAATCAATATATCCTTGGTAAAATTGGTATTCCTGGGAGAAAAAAATAATAATAAAAACAACCAAAAATCCCATACAAACAAAAAAAACAACAAAAAACCCCCCAAAAAACCCAGCAAAAAAATATGCACACAAGGAAGCCTAATTATTTTCCAGCAACTGATTTTACAGGAGGGCTGTAAAATCCACTAGGGAGGATTTTTTAATCTTTAATTTTGCCTAATACAGTGCCTGGCTTCCCTACAAGGGGCTAAGGTGATCAAACCCCACTGGAACCAACTACCTCAGCAGATTCCTGGCCTTGAACTCACAAATGTTTTCACCAGCTAAATATAATGTCAAATTATTAAATATCATGCTAAATTAACAAGTACCAATCATCAGGGAAAAGAGGGAGAGGAAGGAAATAAACAGAAAAATATACAGTTTTTAATATACAGCTTTAAAGTTGGCCATGTTGAATGGAGCTTGAGCAGATTGGTCAAGCAAAAGACATCCCTGCCTACATTGGAGGGCTTGGAACAAGACAATTTTTAAAATACCTTCCAGTCCAAGATATTCTGTGATTTTTTCATTCTATGAATTTTCATTCTATCACTTTTCATTAGGAATACTTTTTCTTTGAAACTAAATCAAATTCTTCAGGGCTCAAGTAGTAATACTGCAGGCTTTTTTCATCCTTCCTATTATTTTTCTTGTGAAACAGAATTACAGGAATAAGAGCCTTTAGGGAAATATCATTGATAAAATCTTAAAGATTTTAAAAGAGTCAAATCACTTTCCCTTAACTTTTTGGTGCAGCAATGCTTCCATGCATGAAGGATAGAATTTGTATAAGGCA
Source organism: Oenanthe melanoleuca (assembly GCF_029582105.1). Classification (NCBI taxonomy): domain Eukaryota; kingdom Metazoa; phylum Chordata; class Aves; order Passeriformes; family Muscicapidae; genus Oenanthe; species Oenanthe melanoleuca. The sequence continues at coordinate 425,983 of NW_026612651.1, forward strand.
CCTCTTTGAATACACACAGTAAGGTCAATCTTAACAAAAAGAGGTTATAAGTACTAATTCTATCAATTAAGTGGTATAGGGCAGCACCAGACAAAATCCAGGGCATTAAAACTTAGTGTTGTGGCTGAAATCTGAATTAAACAATAGGCTCTATTTTCCACAAACTCCTTCCCATGCTCATGTAGCACAGAAGATTGCATGAATACTGTTACTTCTGATCTTCTTAATATTAATAAGACAAGCTTCATGGAAAACTTATGAAAGAAGGGGAGGAAAGAAAAGGAGAAAGAAGAAAGGATGAAAGAAAATTATTTTGTTCCTCAGTCTAGAAGCACTGCATCAGTGAGAAACTTAAGCACTTGTTTAACTTTCACTGCATATGTGTTTCTATTAAATTCAATACACTGTTGAATAAGACAGCTTGTATCCAAAACTTCAATTTGTGATGCACTGTAAGAAAGAAAAATATTGAAATTCAGGTTTGCCTGGCACACCAGGCTGTCATTAATCTCACATGGCAAAGCCACAGTGTCTTTAATTAATAGAATATCATATTACTAAAGCTAAGAATAAAAATTACAGCTTTTTTTTTTTCTTAGCTTTCATATGACACCTGACCACTGCTACAGGGAATATTTAACTGGAAATGAGTTCATATAATAGTCACATATTCAAGAGATAAAACAAATATTTGTTTGGAAGAGTATGAAATATGCTTACCAAAACATATTTACAACATTTTTAATAACACTAAGTTTTCATGAATAATCAATTGGCATTAAAGACGACAGGATAGATTCAGTACATATTCATTTGACAAAATAGTGTACTTGAGTGGCTAGAAGCATTGAATTTTTACCAGTGCTCTGCAAAAGAAACTGTACTGTCATATATTCAAGGTTACTTAATGACAGTGCTCTGGTATTTCTTCTGTTTAGGGTAGGTTCTCTGTACATCCATATGGGGCTCATCAAAACCTAGCATGGAGTGACTGATCCACATTTTGGCTGAATACAAGAGCAACTGAACTTTTTCTGTGATGCTGTAAAATGAAATGAGTATTGTTACAGTCAAAAGTAATTTACAGTCTGTAGATTTAAGCCTTGTTTATACATAGTTGCTGCAGTTTAATTAAACTGGTGCCAACCTCCATTTGGACATCCTTCTGTTTCAGTTGGTTTAGTTTCAGCCTATTTCAAGTGACTTACAAATAACCCAAAATATGAGGGTCCACACAGAACCTTCTGTACTATCTTAACCAAATGAATTTAAAGTCAGATTTTTAATTGACATCACTACAGCTCAACCAACAGCCAAGTCTCAGATACAGAAGGGATTGCATGAAATGATGCAAAGGATGAAGGTCCACCTGATATCTATTAGTGGCAAGTACAATGCAATAATTTAGAAGCAAGTGCTAAAGGAATACAGATGGAAGACATTAAGTGAAACTAACAATAATTACAAAGACTAATAACGAGAACAGAGAAACACAAATGAGGTTGAACCAGACTCATGGCCTCCC